>NC_067451.1:29012500-29130000 GCF_025434085.1 Hippocampus zosterae
TAGTGAGACGAGCCAAAAGAGCCGGAATTCCCATCACTAAGACGAAGCCTAATGTCTTCTGTGATTGGATATTCACTACAAAATAAAGCATGCTCTCATTGGTCCGTGAAGTATGACGGATAGTCCACGAGATTCAAATATACAGTCACCGAGCGACGATCCTCGAGTCCTCCCTTTTTAAAGCCACCGAAGAAAAACAACTTTTTCTCGAAGTTTACGTTTGGGTAAGGCTCAAAACGATCGCAGAAATAATACCGAATTCAATAACGCTACGTTGCTAAAAATGAGAAAAACCTTAAAACACAAATATCTTTAATCCTAACGCGAGAAGCAACCGAATTAGCCTGTTCTTGTTGAGACGTTTTATTTTCCTTTCTAGCCGAAATGCCCCGTAGCTTTTGAAAATCAAATGGAGCTGGGATATTAAATGACTTGCTGTTTTGTCCTGTTTTATACAGGAAATTATGAACGATAGTACTCGCAAGTTATTTGAACGCGTTTCCAAAAAGATGGGCTGGACTGGGGACGATGGATTAGACGTGGCAGAAAAGAAGGTTTGCGGTTTGTATTCAAATTTGATTGCGTTCTTTGGTAATTTTCTTGATCCCCCCCCCCCCGCCCCCCACCCCTTAATTTTGTAGCTGATTAATGCGATTGGGAAGAAACGCCATGGTGGGACAAGTGGGGATCATTTTGCGGACCGATCCGTGTCGCCTCTAAGTTGTCTCTCAGAGGACGAAGACAAAGAGAACCGACACTTCAAGACCAACGCATACAAAAACACAGTTTTGATTGACTCCGGTGATGATGAATTTGATCAGTGTGAGTGAGATGGAACCTCGCACCTGAGTTTGAGCTGTTTTAACGTAACACCGGTTTCATGAATAAATACTCTTTTCACTTCTCAGTTCTTGTGAACTGGAGCACTCCAAGAACGAAACCCAAGCCGCGGCAAGCATGCAGCGCACTGAAGATAGACCGGTACGATACAATATTTTTATTTTGCTTTTGCTTAGCAGTTGCATGTGACGTCACCAAAGCAATTTCTAATATGTTCTGTTTACAATCCAAGTGTTCTTGCAGTGAGCTCGGATGATGATGATAGTGGTGGTTTTGAAAAATGTGAGTTGCCTTTTTCTAGTACATTCGTTTGTGCAGTGATTCTCAAACTTTTTACACAAGGTTCCTCCTTAAACATACTTAGAACTCCATGTGCCAGTCGTGGAATCTCACTGATTTTATTGCATTTAATCCTAAAAATAAGTATTGAATACTATTGTTAAACACCATCACAATGTGAAATTTGAACATTGGCACAGAACCAAAGTATCCAGCCATTTTTTGCACTGCTTATTGGAACCCATCCAGAAAAAAACAAAACAAAAACCTACTGCTTAAGTAAAAATGCTGTTCAAATGTGTGGCATTTGTACTAAAATAAGTTTTAAAACCGTTCTTAAAGATTAAATGAGAACTATAATTGTAATGGCAAACATGCTGACATAATGCTCATTTTTCTGTGTGTATTAAGTCTTGCAACGTGTGAACACTCCCTCCACGAAGCCCAGGAAAGTATCGGAGAGTGAAAGTGAGGACAGGTGACTATTTCAGTTGACATCCAAATTTGCATGACTCTTTTCCTATTGCGGAAAGTGTGTTTAATTTATTTTTTTTCTAAGAAGCATTAGCAATTTTATTGTGGATGATGACTTATCAGATGATGACTTCATTCAAACAAAATCATCCTCTAAAGGTATTCAAAATGTAATCAGCATTGACTTAAATTGTAAATCAACACAATTGTGATTGTTACCTCTTCATTTTTTATCCAGGGCGTAAGAAGACCAATACTCCAGCCACTCAAAATACATTCAAGAGACCACTGCCACTATCTCAGTTTGCCTCCCCTGTGTTCATCAGTGATAATGAGGATGAGGGGGATAATATTGTTATCAAGAGCACTTGGACGACTCGCTGCACAAAGCCAAATTCTCTGGCAAAATCGAATGAAAACAACCCATTGCTTTTTGGCCAAAAGGACAGCCCACCATCACCGTTTTTGCCTCCTGTCTTCCCCCTCACTGCTCCTCGACCATCCCACTGCACTGCAACCTCTCTGCGTTCTCCCAAGCGTACGCTTTCGGCTCCTTCCAAGCTGGATGACTCCAGTGGTTCAGAAGAGGAGTTCACATCCTTACTGGAGAGGCTTAGAAAGAAGAACATATTCACTGACTCTACTTCCAAGACCACAACAGGTGCAACAGAAATAGTATTGATTCCTCCGCCTTTTTTTGTTTTAATTTTATTTTTCGGGGGCTTGACACAAAGCGGACACGTGACATTTTCATACAGGTTCTAATGGGCACAATATTGAAAACCCGACTGAGTATGTTACAAAGCAGTCCTACAACACCCTTGCCTACCATTACAATAATATTGGGGGAAAACAAAACATCATGAATGACCTTTGTGAAGGCCGCTACATGTTTGTATTTCTTCTCATGAGATTATATACACACACACACATACCATTGCTATTCGTTGGTGTTCGGAAACAGACTACATGATGATAGATGCAGAGAGACTTGACGTTCTAGTTTTAATTCTGTTTATTTTTTGAAAGTAGGAGTCAGTACGGACCCTCCTGTGTTAGTTCCACCCATAAAGGGTTCGGCTAAACCCAGGTCCACCTCATCATTAGGAAGAAAAAATGTGGATTCAAAGACTCCTGGGAAAAGCACCATCCTGAAGCCAACAGTGAGCCAGACGGATCCCAGGCACGGTTTCATCAGCAGGTACACATCACATCTTTATTTTTTGCGTTAAGATTCGACCACAGCAGTTGCTTTCTTAACATTTTTGTCTTTCCACTAGACTGGCCTTATGCAAAACCCCAGGTTGCTTCTTGGAGTCCCTATCAAATCCTGCCTCCAGCTACTGCTGCAATTTTCAGCAAAAGAAGGAAGAACTTACGAGCAAACTGTATCGTATGTACAACAGCAGTGTGTTCGACAGGAAGGTGCGGAGTTGTCATCTCTTTATTATGAACGTGCTTAACTTATTGACTGATTCATGTTTTCTTGGCTGACATTTGTAGCTCCCCATTGATATGTCTCTGATTTGGAACAAAAAGATGCGCAAAACAGCAGGCTACTGTGTCACTGGACAGGAGCGAGGTGGAGGGAACCGTTACGCTCGCATCGAACTGTCTGAGAAAGTCTGCGATTCTGCAGGTGCCGGTAATTCTTTGTGAATTCGCTTCAAAGGTTTTGCCAGAAAACTCGCAGCCATAATGTGTAGATCAGTGTCAAGTTAAGTCAAGTGCAACTTTATTGTCAAATGAGCAATGTATCCAGCAGAGCACAGAGGGCCATATTCGCCCTGTCTCCCAGAAGCTCTTTTTATGTGTCTGGACGTGCACCATTTTCATCATGTATTCTCCCGTCCAGGTTAAGACAGACCCATCACAAATTCCAAAGAGGCATACAATTAATTGACCGCTCAGGCAATGTGGACAGCCTGGAATGTGTACTTTTTCCTCAGACTTGCGAACCCATGGAAAAGATAAAGCTTATTTCAAATTTGAGAAACATGGTGGAAGTGTAGTGAAATAAATACAAAAAATAAGTCCGCTAGTGCAGACTGACTAAAATGCTCTAATTGCCACCTCACAGTGCCCCTTAAATCAACTCAGGAAAATAGAGATCCTTGACGAAACATGAGCAATTTACCTTGCGTGACGGGCTCTGAAATTCTTCACTTGGTCCCGCGCCAAAATATTTCCAATAAAAAGATCCTACCCGCCTAGATCGCCTCCGAGACACACTGATCCATGAGATGTGCCACGCTGCGACCTGGCTGATCAACGGCGTGCGGGACGGACACGGAAGTTTATGGAAGATGTACGCTCGCAGGTCAACCTTGGTGCACCCCGAGCTGCCGATGGTTACTCGCTGCCACAGCTACGAGATCAAGTTTAAATTCCAGTACCAGTGCGCCAAGTGTCAGAATACGTATGTGACGTACTTGGCGTTTTCAGATGAAACGGGCATTTTTAGGTGACCTCTGCTTCACCGTTAATACTTGTGCTGTTGTCTGCAGGATCGGGCGCCATTCCAAGTCCCTGGACACCCAGAAGTTCGTGTGTGCACTCTGTACGGGCAAACTCGTCCTGCTCACACCATCCAAGCCTCGTCCCCCCACGCCTTTCGCCCAGTTTGTGAAGGAACACTACAGGCGCGTACGCCAGGAGCTGACGGAGCAAAGCCATCGGGAAGTCATGCAGAAACTCAGCATGGACTTTGCCTCGAAAAATAAACTGAGTGACATTAACACTTCAAACCTCTGAGGTAAGTGGACCACCGTCACGGAACGACAATAACGCCTGCTGAATGTCGGCGATGACCCAGTAATAAGTGAGCAGCTGTGACTGATGCGTTTTACAGTTGAAATATTCATGTTTAAATGTTTTTGTATGTTGGTATCGGTGAGGTTGAGATGTTTCAAACACATATGACCGCTGAATAACTAGTTGTGTCTGTAATTTCATTAAATTGTCAAGTTTTAACCACAAATAAAGTGTTAATTATTTTGTTTCAAAATCAAATGGAAAAAAGTGCATTTCATGGGAACTGAAAAGGGGAACAGGAGGTAACAGGTCATAGTCACGACATCATTCCAGTTTCTATAGTGTTTGTTTTCAGTGTTGCAGGTGAGCGGGAGCCTATCCATGCTCGCGTTGACACCTTTGGAACATCGAGACTTAATTAACCCAGCATGCATGTTTTTGGAACACGGCTGAAAGTATAATCTACGCAAGCATGGGGTGAATGTGCAAATGATCTGGGAAGGCTGGAGCCAAGATTCGAACCTCTGATGTGCTCACCACTCGCATACCGTGCTATCCCTTATTTATAACAGCTTCATAATATAAAGATAAAACAACATCAATGGTTAGATATTTATTTTGTCTGTAGCATAAACAGTAGTATTCTTGGATCTTTTTTAATGCACTCTACAATATAGGAACATTGAAAAATACAGACCACAGCAAAACTAGAAACAGCAGGGCATACATCATTTAGAACTATAATGGTGGTCAAGAAAGCATATTCATGGAATTTGAACATGTCACTTTGAGTTTATAAAATCAAGTGGAAACTCAAGATAGTAATACCATTTTAGGTTAAAGAATAAACTGTTCGGACTGATGGACAATCGTTCAAGAATAGACAATGTAAATATCACATAACCTGTCGGAATGAGCTGTGTGAACTGTATTAAAGCAGGCACTGAATTTTTTTTCCTTCCCTCCCCAATGATGACTGTACGGTATAATCTTCACAAAAGTATGCAGCATTCTGAACAAGAGCATCTTAGTCATTAATAGACTTCTTGATAAGATCTAACACAATTCACCTCTTGACCTAATGTAATGCTATGAAATGGGACATTTAAGAGGGGATCAACTCTATAGGCAGCTTTCTTTGTAAAACCATACATTACCATCAGTACAGGCAGGTTTTTTTCATAATCCTTAGGAACTCTTGCTGGTTCACTTCTCCATCGCCATCTCTGTCCGCCTCCTCAATCATTTCCTTCATATCGGAGAATGAGAATAAGTATCAGACTAGCGCTAAGATAATCAAATGGTAGCATCCTGCAAGCATCAACCCAATAAATGCCTATTTGGGGCATATTTTGTTGCCAACGGAGATCTATGAATAGTTGACTCAGCCCAAAAAAATGGTCACAATCGGTTGTACATGCAGCAAAGTACGGTACTACTTTTTGTCTATATGAAGCTCCTCCACTCGCTTCAACATAGTTTCTTGGTGGTATGCCACATGCCGCCGCGCTCCCTTTCTTAACCCAACAAAAATTGTGTGAAATCATGAATCTGAAAGTGAGCGCAGTACTAAGATTCAGCATTTTGAGAATTGTTTACCAAATTTCTTGAAACAAAGATACTTCTTGGTTAGTGATTAATGTAAAAGGCGACCAGTTTGATACACACTCCTGAAATAATATTAATCTAACTGAAGATAT
Source organism: Hippocampus zosterae (assembly GCF_025434085.1). Lineage (NCBI taxonomy): Eukaryota > Metazoa > Chordata > Actinopteri > Syngnathiformes > Syngnathidae > Hippocampus > Hippocampus zosterae. Next base: position 29,018,548 of record NC_067451.1, read on the forward strand.
TGATCATAATGACTTCTCACAATAGTTATCAACAATGCTTTCACAAGGTAAGAAACTACACTTTATTTCTTAAATTCAGAAGCTCGACGAAATATTTTTTTAAAGTTGTATGTTGTGTGGATGGGGGGGAAATTTTTTTCATTTGACATTTTCAATGGGCCTTGCAATTTTTTTTCATGGCGAGCTAGCTGTTAATTTCTGAACGTTTTAGCTAATATTTAACTCCAGATTGTTTTTGTTAAAGAAGAGTTACAAATAACTCTTGCAATGGCACTCTTTGTTACTTTGAGTGGATGTCTTATGACAAAAAACTGTGCTCATTGCTTCCAACATTTCCCATCTTAACTTTCTCCATCTTCATTTACTGGAAAATCTTGCTACTCTTGGCTTACCTGCAGCTCTTCATCGGTGAGGTTTTCTCCGAGCTCCTTCGCGACTCTCTTGAGATTCTTGAAGGAGATCCTCCCAGTCTCGTCATCATCAAACAGACGGAATGCTTTCAGTATCTCCTCTTTAGAATCCTTCTCGGCCTCAGGTAATGGGAAGAGCAGGTGTTACAAAAGCCTGTCACGTCAATGTGGAAGGCTCACATTAAATAACTATCGAGTTAAGTGAAGCTTTTGAACCTCCTGCTGACCAATGTACATACAAATTAGACATTGAAATGTATCTCTATAGACTGCTGTGCAGTTAAATAAGCTCAGCTGAAACATCCATGGAAATTTGTAAATGTCCTTCGGTAGGTCTGAACATCAATAGGAATAATCGTTCATTTGGGTTTCTTTGAATTACCGATTTATTTTTACTACTGGTAGTACTCAACCGTAATTGAAAAAGATAATTTAGAACATAGTAGTGTGGCCTCAATATTTGAGAAATGATCAGTCCATATAATGCATAGTGGAATGTGCGGTGTTGATGCCGTCTATGCTTTGAATTTACATTAGCCATTCATACATCCATTTTCTAATCTGGCTATCCTCACAAGGGTCACGTGGCATGCTGGAGCCGATCCAGCTGTCTTTGGGCAGCAGGCGGGGTACACCCTGAACTGGTTGCCAGCCAATCATGGACGAACAACCATTCATGCTCACAATCACACCTAAGGACAATTTGGAGTGTTTAATCAGCCTGCCATACATGTTTTTGGAATGTGGGAGGAAACTGGAGTACCCAAAGGAACCCCACGCAGGCACGGGGAGAACATGCAAAGTCCACACAGAAGGCTGGAGCCAGAATCGAACCTCTGCACCGTGGGGCCAATTTGCTAATCACTAGCCCACTGTACTGCTCCATGCTAACCATAACTACTAAAATGTAGTTCAACTACTACTGGATGTACTATTTACCAGTAAGTTCCCTGTTGTAAATTTAACTTGCAATTTTGCAAAAATTTAGTGGATCCACTTTTGTTTCATGTAAATTTCAAAGGGGAATTTTTAAGAATTGTGCAACCAACCAACTCAGTAGGTTTATGTATTCACCATCTTCTGTGTCATCACACCGAGGAAATCACTCAAGGAGATCTTCCCTGTGCCATCCTTGTCCACTTCACCAATCATCTTCTTGATCTCTTCTTTCTTGGGTTCAAAACCCAGAGCTCTCATGGCAACCTTGCAGAGTGAACCGAGCAAAATATGCAAGTTTAATTAATAAACGCCATCAGATTGATGACACAAGTATTGTCTGATAAGATAAGATGAGATATCCTTATCTTATCAGAAGTCTGGGTGACTTTATTTCCGCAACTGCAGATATGGGCGGCTGGGGCCCCAATATGCACGATTGCCTTTTTTTGGGAGAATAATACGAAACAGTTGCTGTTATGTTACAATACGTCAACTACAATTGGAAACTTCAAATTATTGAGGTGGCCACTACTTGAAGAAATGCGATCAGTAAATAGAATTATATTCAACGTGTTTAAAAATGATTTAAAACTGAAAATAGAGTTCTCTTTGGTGTTTAAATGGCGTATAATTCAACTTTTATTTTTAAGCATGTTTCTTCCCCCAGGTCCTGACAGCGGTTCTCTTTACCTTGAGTTCCTTAACATCGATGTATCCAGCGCCATCGGCGTCAAAAAGCTCAAAGGCCTCCCTGATCTCCTGTTTTTGTTCCTCAGTCAGCTCAGGTTTGGGGCTCGTCTTCTTGCGAGGGGGAGGCACCGGCCCCTGCAATGATGGCCTCTTGGCACACGCCTGGTGATCACGCAAACAAGATGAAAACATCTATACTGTCATATTATGCATCATTATCGTGATTAATTTTTACTCACCATCAATTATGTATTTGCCAGGCTGAGCAAATCCGCTATTATCCAATTGTTGTTTTACAGGCTTCGCAGTATCCGTGTGCAGATGAAGGGATAGATTTGTTTTAGTCTCTCTTGGATACAAACATCAATGACACCCCAAAAACTTGAATTTACAACATTTGGGTCGGAACGAATATGTAAATAAACGGGCCGCGATGTTAACATTCCCAGTCATCTGTGTAGCGGCTGTTTGTCGGTGGAGACGTTTGATTTCTAACCCGTTATCCCAGAGAAAGGCGCACGAATCCCCAAATAGCATTGGACAGTAGATCGGGCGCCTTTATTATATCAATCAAACGCACCAGTCGGGGGAAAATATGATTGGCCGTTTGAGGTCACAAGAGGGAAAGAAGTTACTCGATTGGACGGGAAAAACGTATGCCGGAACACCTGTACAAACAATAAAACGTGACAATCTCATTGATTTCACATAGAAGTCATCCATCCATTTTCCGAAACGCTTATACTCACGAGGATCGAGGGCGTCTGGGAGCTGTCTTCGGGCAGTAGGCGGGTACAGACTGAACTGTTTGCCAGCCAATCGCAGGGCACACATAGTCGAACAACCATTTGCACTCACAATTTTCAGTTACCAAATAACCGTCATGATTAGATGGATTTTTTAATTGCAAATATTCCGTCACTTGTTGCTGTGCCGGGATGCACGCTGGTCAATCTAAGGCAGTATAATTCAATAACATAGCAATAAACCCTGTCTTTATGTTTATTGTTTTAAAAGAACGTCAGAGTTGCAACTAATTACGAAAATGTGGTTCTGACATTCAAATAAACAAGCATTTTCCAAATGAATGGCATTCCATTTGTGGCGGCTGGTTCAACTGGAGAGACGGAAGACGTATCAGATTGGTCCAAATTGTGGCGTTCTTTTACGTTAGCTCTATGTGATTGGCTAGTACACTCTGCCATTCCCTTGCTGCCCAATGAATGGTAAGAACGCACTCTGCTGATTTAGTCAGTCAGGTACTTGCACACATGGAACTTGTCCAAATGTTAACTTATACAAAGCGTCACGCACTCATTTGTGGTCGTCTGTTGTGTGTGTTTTAAAATTCAATACCACACAACTACACTTTTACTTTTTCTGTGCTGACTATGGCCACGCGTGTTCGACCGGTGAGTTGTTTGTTTCAAACCATTGTTTGTTTCTCTAATCAAAGTTTTTACACCATTGATGTTCAGCGATGACCAGACCTCGTCCTCTGTCTTTCAGAGTAGTAAACGCTGTGCCGTAATCGGGGGCTCGGGTTTCCTGGGAAGGCACCTAGTGGAGAAGCTCGTGGAGCGTGGCTACACAGTGTCGGTGTTTGACATCCGCCAGAACTTCGAGATGCCCGGCGTCACCTTCTATCAGGGAGACCTCTGCGATTTGCAGGTGAGGGCTCCATCCTGTGTTGCAGACTGCATTGGACTGCTCAGGGAGAACACTTCAAACCTCATCCATGCTAAATCAAGATCAATCGACTCTTTTGGTTTCCCATAAAAAAGCTACTCGTAAAGATACGAAGCCTAATGTCTGACATAATTTGGCACAAATGGCAATGCACAAGATCACAATGTTCAAATACACACTCACCACCTCCAGCCACATCTTTAAGTACACTAACATGACCACATTTACAAAAACAAAGCTGATTAACCCTGTTTTTCATTTAACTAATGATTATTGTATGGGGCAGCACAGTGAAAAATGTGTAGAGCATGAACAGTATATTAGGATATTCTATACTCTTGGAGCCAACTTGAATTAAAAAAAAAGGTCGCTGCGATTGACCGGCAACCAGTCCATGGCATACCTGTCAACTTTTCGGAGCGCCAACCTGTATAAACTACCAAAAAAATCCTTATAAAGAGAAAAAAATCCTTATAACATACCAAAGCATTTTATATGTCAAAATAACGGCAGAAAAAACACGAAATTTTCCATTATATTTATTGTAGATCTCCATAATACAATGTCTGGTTAATGTCTAATCATCATTCTACTTAGTGGCATTACTGTGTTCAGAGTTGTATTCCTGCATTACTTTTTTCACCAACTCCAAATGCTGACCCAACGGCTCGAAGTTACAGCATCCATTCATATTTACTTTGGAAATGAAAGCATTCAAGTAGACTAGCACCATTCTGGGTAAAGGCAAACGGAACTACCTGTTGGGGGGGGGGGGGGGGGGGCGGAAATTTTTAGAATCCATATGATTTGTGCCATACGGCCATATACGTAAGATTCACCACAAAATCCGTATGAACTATGGCTAAACCGTATGAGTTGACAGGTATGCCATGGTGTACCCCATTTCTTATCCAAAGTCACCTGGGAGAGACAACAGCTCACCTGTGACCCTCACGGGCATATGCGCTGTAGCAAGTCAGGGTTTTTGTAGATCCTTAAAAAGTCTTAAAAGACATTGAATCCATGAAACTAAAAACAAGGGCTTAACTGGCGTGAACCCTTTCAGTGACAGCGGTTACTACAGTGGACAGTTTATTGTGTTATCAGGTTCCAGATTATCGTTATTGGTGCATGAGAGGGTTAATATGTCATACATCAATCTTTGCAAAAAATGTTAAAACAGAAGTATGATTTTTAGGATTGTAAATAATCGAAAAGCTAAAAAAAAGAAGCAAAAATAAACTTTCTTTAAAAAGTAATGAACCAAATTTCTCTTCTGGCAGCATCATGCACACAACCATGAGCGTGGTATTAGCAAAAGAGTGATGTGGTGTTAGTTGGGTCTCCTTAATGCAGGTGCATGTCATGTATGTACTGCAGCAACTTTGGACAACATACTATAAGACATTAGGATTTGGGAACACTGTGAAGTTCATTTTAGTTTCGTTTTCAAATGGAATTGAAAGATTTTGTGTTGAATTTAAGACGCCACAAGCTGTCGGAACCCTTGGAAAATGTTTGGAGGAATGGGTTTTTATTGTCATTGTAGTTTGTAGCTGTGTAGAACTACATTGCATCATGCTCGCAGTGGTTTCGAATATTTTGATTATTTTAATTCAGCTACATGGCAGGGGCCCGTGCAATATTCAAAACAGCTCTTGGTAAAATGCAGTGCCGTTCTGCACCAGCTTCAACTATCAGCCCACAAAATAAACATTGTTGAATCTCAGTCATTCAAAGCTTATCACTACTATCTTTCTGTCGCTTTTTTAATGGATCTCATTCATATTTAAGATTGCAGTGTGTCAAGAAGTCACATATCCCCCAAATATCCTTTGTGTCATTTTCCTCCAGGCTCTGCTGCCAACACTGAAGGATGTGTCTCTGGTGTTCCACTGTGCCTCTCCATCACCCGGTAGTGACAACAGGGAGCTGTTTGAGAGGGTCAACATTCAGGGCACGAACACTGTCATTCAGGCCTGCACTGAAGTTGGAGTACAGGTGAGACAAGTGGGATAAGAGGTCATCGGTTTTGTAGGTCTCAGACTAGATGGGCGGTGAAGTACAAGGGTTTCTGCTTTTTTGTTGATGTTGTCGTCAGAAATTGGTGTTGACGAGTAGTGCCAGTGTGGTGTTTGAGGGCTCTGACATTAAGAATGGGAGAGAAGATTTACCCTACGCCAAGAAGCCTATTGACTACTACACCGAGACCAAGATCAAGCAAGAGAAGGTAGAGTGACCTGTTGAATTTAGCTTGCCCCTTTTCAACATTTTTTCATGATGATGTGATGTCATGGGCATTGACAGCAGACATGCTGCCATGGGTGGGATGTCAAAAGCTCAATGGCGTTGCTCTCTTGAGCTATTCGCGAGCTTGGTACAGGGCACATCCACAATGCTTTGGAAGCAGACTAGCATCTCTCCAACATTTCATTGATGGGGAAAACAAGTGAGCATTTAATACCAGGGTTTTCCTAACATAGGCATTACCGAATCCATTTTGTCGTGCACAGTGGCAAATACTAAATGAACATTTGACATGGCCCATGTGATTTTCCTGCTTTGTGCGACTTTCTCCACTGGGTTGTCAGGCAGGAAAAAAATTGGAATGAACAAATGAAATTCTTCCACCAACACATATTTAGTATGAAACAAAATGGACAAAACGCCAAATGAAATATTTGCAATTAAAATTGTATAAATAATTGAATTAAAATGCAGCGATGAATGAAGACACGCATATGGGGTGAATTGTGTTTTCTTTGTGTTCTGTGTTTTGGTTCTGAATCTGGTGATGGGATTCTGTCGCAATGCAATTATTTACTGAATTTTGACTTTCCTACCGCATCAAGCTTATTCCATACCAGATCACGTGCCAAAATCCTGAACATTTTAACTGGAACGAAACATGCTGTACTTGTGGATAGTGATGACACAACACTCAATCTCTAAATCTCTCATAAAATCATGAACGAATGTTCACCTTTCATTGAATATCTGAGGGGATGGATCCTTCATGTTATATTACTGCTAAACAAACACAAAAAAAAAAACATCACTGAAACTTGTGTTCGGGTCACGTGAGTCACAAATTATAGGTGAAAAAGACAAAGTTATTAAAATATCCACCAGCCTTCTAAATGATTCCAGATTTTGATTGATTGTTGAATTCCCTTTCCCAACAATACCTGTTTTGTTGTTTCGGAGATATGAGGAGTCAAAGGAAGGTGGCACCACCCCTTTTTGACGAACATATTAAAATTCGGTGGGCCGTAGCTCCTTAACGCCTGCTCCGATTGAGCCGACAATTTGAAATTTAATCTTGTCCCATCGCTTTCGACAAGTACAGCAAGTTTCATGATAATCAAATTCGGCTTGGTTAAACCCACTGGGTGATTTGGTATGGAATGGCACATTATTGATAGACTCCAGCACATTCAGTTGCGCAACAATCACAGAATTATGATGTACTTTGTGCCCATTCAAAATTGCGATGAAAACACGAAATGCTTCCAACCAGTGTATTTGAGTCATAATAGTAGCGAACATGATTTGCAGAATAATGGAAGCAGTAGAGTACCTTGCTCTGGAGCATTTCAGTGTTTTGTGCCCATTTCAAATCAAACTTGGGACCTTTTGATCACTTGTATCGATGCTCCTTTTCATCCAACATCAATTAAAAAAAACAAACCTTGAACACTCTAGTTAAAAATAGTGTCATCCTTGAGCAATTGCCTTCACTCACACCAATGCATATTTTCTCACATTGCGTATTTGCATGTTTGTGTCCAAGTTGGTCCTGGAGGCTTGTGACAAGAAGAAGGGTTTCCTCACCGTTGCCATCCGTCCCCATGGCATCTTCGGACCTCGGGACCCGCAGCTGGTCCCGATCCTGGTGGATACAGCTCGCAGGGGCAAGATGAAGTTCATCATTGGGTGAGTCTGAGTCAAAGGATACCGAGTTATCCAAAGCCTCATCCATACATGATATTATCCATCCATTTGTTTTCTAATTCGCTTATTCTCACGAAGGTCGCGGGCGTGCTGGAGCCCATTACGCGATATTATTCTGAATTAATTTATTTGTATACCTGTGAAATGCTGCTGTGGAAACCCTAACTGTAGAATTTTGTGACAACAAAGACAAATTATTTCTTGCTCTGTCGCTGGCGTGTTTGACAGCTGCGTTATCAGTATAGCCATCCGCGATGCTTGTGGAACTGCACCCACCTGTTTGAAGGCTGCACAGATAACACGGTTTATCGAATGTTCTCAAAAACATGCATCTCTTAGTACATACACGGCATAGCTGCGCTACTGTTCGTTATTTAATATAATATGTGATTGAAAGTAGAAATGCTTTTTTTCACATTTTAACACCATTCCCCCGTGTCTTAATAACACACCTGTGACATTCTTTCGTCACATTACCCCAAGGATCAAGAATTATATCACGTCACACTTGCTATTTCTTCCTGAAATTATATTTTTCACCCCTGCCCTATACACTGATAAGCCAATTGGCTTATGTTACCATGATGACCAGTGGCATAGCCCTGCCATTTCGCTTGAGTGACTTATGTTGGTGGGAGCAAAGGCTAAAATATGATGGAACAAAAGCCAGTGGCCTTGAAGAAAAAAGCATTTCTTTTTTTACTCGTAGAGGCAGCATTTCCTACACTGCACTGTGTGCATGTGGCACTCGGGCATTCAAAGTAATACCGCAAGCAATTGTGAAATCCATGTCACACTGAAAGCATCAGTGCGAATGAGACCTCATCAGTGGTGGAGAACAAGGGCCTACTGTTTTTATTTCCCGGGTTTTCGCTGCAGCAAAGTGGAGACTGTGGAGTGTAATACTACAGTGACAGGGGAAGCCCATTTTTGGGCTGCATTTCTGTACCTGTTACAATGGTACACACCCTTAAGGCATTTTCAGGTTGACCTCTCGCTCATAATAGTAGTTCATAATACTTGATGATTTACATATTGATTAGGTGGAGTTTTTGCCTTTGAGCTAATCCAACGTGTCAAGGAGGAGAGATTTCCACTGCTCCCCCAACTAAAGATCACGGTGTCATTGTGTTTTGGCTTTCTAAAAATAAAATGAAACTAAAAGCATTGTCCCAGTTGTGGTGTTTTATTTCATGTGTTTTCCAGGGATGGCACCAACCTGGTGGATTTCACCTTTGTGGAGAACGTTGTTCACGGCCACATCCTGGCTGCTGAGTACTTGAGGCCGGACTCTCCAATATGTGGAAAGGTCAGTAGAGGGAAAAAAAAAATCTGAAAACATGCATACTAGTTATTCCCAAATACAATGTGCTGGGAGATGTTTATTTGATATGAGTTGCAGTTGGGACATTATCCAATTTCACATATTGGATCCAAAAATTATTCCCTCCAAATGTGCCTTTGTTCTTATAAGTCAGCGATGTGTAGTGAGCTGCTGAAGAATTAAGTGCTATTTCACTAGATGGACTACAGAATACAGTAAAATTCCCTTCATTTGGGGTTATTGGTTCGAATTATAATAAAAATAATAATAATACATTTTATTTGTGGGCGCCTTTCTAGAAACTCAAGGAATTCCCACTCTTTTATTTAAAAAAAAAAAAAAAACTTCCTGCAGTATGTGTTTAATTCCACTGTCAGCCACTTGTTTTACCCCAAATTTAAAAGAAGAGTGAAAACAGGAGGTATTTCAAGTTCAGTCTAGTTTCTGCCCCAGATTCATTCAGTTTTAAAGCCTTTGTAATCCGGCTTTTTATGCCCCTTAAAGGTACAACTATGGGTTCATTTATAATGTGCGTCTTTGGGCATATTTATTGATGTATGATGGCTTTTTGGGGGAGTTTGCTTAAACAAGCCCCATGGAATACAGTCAGAAGGAAATTTGCGAGGAGATATAGACCATATCATTATTAATTCAATAGGCATGCTTTTTGGGTCATTTTTGTTTGGTCGTCTGTTATGAGATCTCTCTCATGTAAAATACTGTTTGTGTCTTGACTCAGTAAAGTTAGGGACACACTGCTGTATACCATGTTTGCAGCAGCCTACTGCAATAAATCAGAATCTTATGTTTTGTTTTCACCAGCCATATCATATCACCAACGATGAACCGGTTCGGTTTTGGGACTTCATGTCAGAGATGTTGGTCGGTCTGGGTTACGCCGCTCCGCGCTATCATCTGCCCTACATGTTCGTGTACGGCCTGGCCCTTCTGCTTTGGCTTCTCTCTCTGGTGCTGCGCCCCCTGATGACCTTCAAACCTACCTTTACGCCGATGAGAGTGGCCCTGGCCGGAACCCACCACTACTACAGCTGTGAGCGAGCCAAACGGGACATGGGCTATAAGCCGCTGGTTGACCTCAAGGAGGGGATCAAACGCACCGTCCAAAGCTATCCTCATCTCAGACAGAATGCAAAATAGGCAGGTATCAGTAACAATAATAGTTAAGGCACATGGACTGAATGGGCAAATCCAAACGGACGCCATTTCCAACCACCTTCCAGGTGAAAAGCCTGTTCGTGCCTTTTCAGCTGTCATGTAACATTTATACCAGCAGATGGCAGCAGGCTCTGCCTGCATTCCAACACCTTGGCAATCCAAAGAGCCAAGTCACTCAAACTCCGGTTCTCGGAGCTCGGCTCCGCTTTCCTGCCAGTTTTCCATCTCTCCCTGCTGCAACATACTTGATTCAAATGATCAAGATCGTTACCAGGCTCCTGCGGAGCTTCTTCATCATTTGAGTCGGGTGTGTTGCAGCAGCGAGGGAGGGAAAGCATTCAGGAAAGCTCCCTTCGAGGACCAGACTTTAACCCCTACGAACTAAATGCAAAATCAATGTAAAATATTGATGTTGGAAATTATGTGTATTCAAACTGTAAGGGTGGAATGAATTCATCAACACTGCTTAATACTGAATTATTTAATTTTTGTCTTAGAAAACTGAACATCGCTCTCTTTCTTAGGCCACATTTTTGATGCATCTCGTGTTGGATCTCGGTCGATTTTGGAAGTGTTGTTTCAGGGGTGGCCATTGGTGGCTTTTGTTTCTTGCGCACACAGTCCATCCATCTATCCATTATCTGTGCTGCTTATCGTCACGAGAGACGCGGGACGCACGCAGTCGTCTGAAGAAAAAGGAGAAAAAAAAGTTCAACGTGCATGCTCACACAGTTCCCTAGTGTGCACCCAAATTGCGTTTCTAATTTGGAATTGTAGTGAGAGTGCTGCCCAAAGCAAAATTCCACGAAGAAACCTATGGTATGTCTGTATTTTTTGCAGCAGGGAATAGAAGTGGCTTTAAAAAACTGTCTTCAATTTCATCTGACACTCTTCGTAATGAATTACAACGCAGATTTTCTTGTCTTTTACTGCCCATTTTCACTTATACTAAGATTCCTGCAGCCAAGCTTGAAATGAAAGCTTGAAAGCCTCCTTTTTGGAGGCTTGTTCCCCAAGGAGAGAAATCAAACGTGTACCTTACTTCATTCAATACAATGAAATGAATGTAATAATTCTGATGATTATTTTTGTAAAGTTAATAAATGGAAAAATCTTGCATTGCAATCCAAGTATTGGACTGTCTGAATATTGTATTTCAGCAAATTTGGACAAAAATGTTCAGCCCAAGAGTCTCTGGGACTCAAATGTGCTCACATTCCTCATGTGTTGCCATAACATCAGCATGTACAGTACATAAAATAATGACAAAACCCCCAACAGGCAATAAGAATTTATTACAACGGATGTGAATCAAAAAGGCCTTTGTCATGATGAGTGTGTGTGAAAACAACTCACAAGATTTTGATGAATTTTGGGTCTTGAGCCAAACTTGGGAGAAACTCTACCAAAAAAAAAAAAAAGACAAAAAGTAATTTTGGCTAAAAATTGAGACGTTGAATACATGTATTTGTCATCTCTGTGAAGTGATCCTGACATTTTTACATAGCACCATATCTCCTGTTGCTCTCCTGCAGGGATTTCCCACCATTGTCTTGTGGTGGGAAATCATCCATATCAACTTTATTGGTCCGAAATTGACCTACAACCAAAAACGTGATATTTGTCGATCAATGCAGCAGGAAATTATGTAGTTTCCCTTAATTGGTCAGAAAATCTTTGCCGACAAATAAATGTGTCTTTGTTAATCCAACCACGGCAGTGGCATCTTTTAGGAGACGCAACCCAGTTCGCATTCAAATAACTGAATAATACCTTGGTGTTCAATGAAGCACGCCCAGATTGCACAATCAGTCAAATCATCATTTCGGCATTGTGACATTTTTGTTTGGTGCTGTGGCATGTCATTTTTCCAATGTCAGTTTAGTAAAAGTTGGGGAAGACTGCTCTCGTCGATGCTGTAAATTCAGGGTATCCGACTTGTTTTCATCACCGGTCACGTTGTAGTTTTGGCTGCCCTCGGGACTGGTTACAATGGTAAAACCACATAAATGTATAATCGCTAGGTGCGCTGAAAATAATAGTTGGGAACATTCAGCGGTTTTCAGGTCACGGTTCTATTCACGTCGGGGACATTTAAGGAGCAAAATGCAAAGCAAACCACTTGTTTTGTGAAAACAAGAACAGAGTTAATGACGTATACACGACAACGGCAGATTAAATTGATTTCTTTTTAGGAAAGTGTATCATTAATAGCTTTTCTGTCTTGGAAATGAAATGATGCAGGCAAGTGCTACAGTACCAATTATGCCTTTTGTTGTTGCTTTGGATTTTTCCACCCTTTGTGGAACTAATTAAGGTTATCTCATTTGGACTGCACTTTTTTTTTTTTGGGCCGTGTTATTTACATTCGTGAGTTAAATTCAAAGCACATCATCCATCGTGAAATCTGCTGACCAGATGCTGAGCTGCACTGTGTTTGTTTATGGAATAAACGTGTGGCTAGATTGTGAGGCGATTAGGCTTTTTGTCCCTTTCTTATATGTGCTCTTCGGGCAACCCTAATGATCACTCCTTCAAATGACATCTTTATGATAGAGCAGAAGTTGTGGAAAAATTGTGGCACGCCTTCAGTGGCCCCAAATGATGTGGCGGTCCAGATCTGGCTCCTCTGCTTAAGTTTGACACCTGTGCCGGATTGCAACATGTTGAGATTCTTCTCGTTACTTTCATTGATTCTTGAATACGTTTGTTGCCTTGGTGACATTCGAGTCAAATACTTGGCATTCTTTTTGCCTTTTTCTGAACCAACCATACGTCATCTTGATTGACTGCCGGAGGCGCAGTCCCTGGCCAAGGCCGTCAAACTGGTTTGTCGCTGACGGGGACGAAAAGGGAGACGGATTTGGCTAAGACAATAGACCCAAGCATTTACATATGTAAGTCGAGTGAAACTTTGCCTGCGTTCCCCGTCGGACTGCGGTCTTGTTATGCAATGGATTCACACCCTCTTCAACTCAAAGTTTTTCTCAGAACATGATTATCTTTTCAAGTGTTGGTAGAAACAACAGTTACAAAACAATACATCTTTTTTTGTACTGCTGAAGACATGTGGTGTCATTACAGGCCTCCGTTTGCTTTTTGGATTTTTACCTTGCCATGTGTTGCATACCTGTCAACTTTTCAGAGCGCCAACCTGTATAAACTACCAAAAAATCCTTATAAAGAGCAAAAAATATACTGAAGCATTTTATATCAAAATAACGGCAGAAAAAACCCACGAAATGTTCCATGATATTTATTGTAGATCTCCATAATACAATGTCTGGTTAATGTCTAATCATCATTCTACTTAGTGGCATTACTGTGTTCAGAGTTGTATTCCTGCGTTACTTTTTTCACTCCAAATCATTTGGAGTTGGTGGGAACCCCCCCCCCCCCCCCCCCCCCGGAAATTTTCAGAATCCGTATGATTTGTGCGATACGGCCATATACGTAAGATTCACCACAAAATCCGTATGAACTATGGCTAAACCGTATGAGTTGACAGGTATGCTGTTGTGATGCTTGAAGTACTCAGTCGCAATCGGTACTTACATAAAAGTACAGATACCTGTGTTGAAAAAACTGATTAAACACCTGTCTTGAAGATAAAGTAAAAGAAAAATAGGGCCGAAGTTGAAAAGTAATTTTCACTGTCAATTATACACAATAATGTACCCATCTTTATAACCTGTGCACACAAAATTATTTCCCCCTGCTACTTGTGTTGTCTCAAAGCTTGTTAGCGTTGGCTTGACCTTTATACGATCAACAATGGCTCTGCTAACACGGACAGACTAATTTATCATAATGCTACTATATATAAAAGGTCCACCTGATCTAGATGTGCTTTTGCAGCATAGATGGAGAAGTTTTTACCTTCACCATAAGCCATTTTAGTTTCCAACAACATCAATAATTGTCTTGAATCAGGCCAAAGATGGACACCGTTTTGCTTCTCCGAATCTCTGACATCATTGTTGTTAATTCTCCCTGGCTCAGCCATGTTGCTACTGTGACTGTGTTTTTCAAATGCAAGTTCAAAATAAAGTCACTCAGTATTGTCTGATTATGTAAAGTCATCTACAATCCTCAAACAAGTGACCTTCCTTCTTCTGTAGCTGTGGCTGTACAGCAATACCCTATTGAATACATTTCAAGTGAACCCCGAAAGATCACGCATGCTACTAATTGACAAAGATAAAACCGAAGAACATTTTCACTGTAATTATAGTTAGTTTTAAAAAGGTAGGTTATTTTTTGTTTGTTTTCAATTTTTTTGAAAGCCTTTTCATTGTATTTATTTATTTTAGTTTTTGTTATTTCATAATGATAACCTGGCTAAGGAGAAGAGAATGCCGGTATCTTTTTATTTTAATTTTTTTAATGCAGGGAGTAAACGCAACAAGTATTTGCTTCCTTACTTCCCACTTCGTGAAGCACCTTGTCCTCTTTAATCAGTGTTTTGTTCAAGTGCATATATGCTGCTGATATGTTAACGATGCTCGCTTCCTGTTTAGTGTGCACGAGAGCAGTTCTCATTCCCGCCGGAGACGTTGCTACGCGTCACCATTGTGTTGTTGTTATGTCCCCCCACCCCCTGCCCTTTTGAGATTCTGCCACATGCAAGGCAGCGATTTGCTTGCTCACTCCCAAAGAACAAAATGAATACCAAGCACCTTGCATTAGTCACAGTACAAACACAGTGCTCCACCCCACACATCTTGACTCGCTCAGCTTGTTAGTGCTCACGCCCGTACCTGTAGCACAAGACACCTGTCACACACAAGAACTGAAAAAGATACGCACACACCCACTTTTCGACCGGCACATTTGAGCAGTACACTACACTGCTACGAGACCATCTGGATAATAAAGTGAGACCAGAGCCTTTTCGGATACTTTCTGTATTAAGGTGAGTAATAGAAGTCTGTCGTCTCATGCAAATGATTTGAGTCATTGTTTGCCATCTTATTTTTCTAGCTGTTCCTTTGCCACATGAAGTGGCCCGTCCTGTTCCTTGCACCTCTTAAAGACACTTCATTCCTCATTGATGATTTTATTTGGACAGGTGTCTTAAACCTTGGACAAATATGTAGTATCAGGCCCCTTTGTATTGACTTGCACTAATTATTGTGGCAGTCATAATCCTAAAATACTGAGGAAGTGAATTCCCAACTGTGGGAGTTTTTCATGTCGTATTTGCTCAAGGAATTTCACTGTAAGGGCTAGCCGGTCCATTTTCTCGTCAGTTTTTGGGGTATTTCTTTGAAAGCTTTTTTGTAGTTTGACTGTAAATGCGCTTAAGGGGTGGGCTGCTTCAGATAGAAAAGAGCAGAACACAAATCATTACGTTGGCATATTCCCCCTCATACCCCCCAGAATTTCTTTTTTTTTTTTGGGGGGGGCAGTTTTTCGTCCACCGTGGCTTTTTTCCCTCAATTTGGGAAGTGGAAAGACGGGCTTTTCTACATGTCTAAAGGATGAGAAAGGACAATTCCTCTCAGAGCACAGGTTCTTTTTTTGGGGGGCGGGGGGCAAAGCGTGGGAAGGCTGATTCCTATCAAAACAGCCCTTCGTTGGTTAATCTTTACGATTGCGCGTTTGTGCCCTCCCTTGGCTTAAATGTGCCCTCTGCATTTTTCAGGTGGCCTGATAAGAACCGGTAAAGAAGAAGTGAGAGAAAATCAAATCATGTCAACTGGTGAGTCAGAAGAAAGTGTCTTGCCCAATAATGGGTCATCACAGGGTGTGACTCTCAGACTGGGAATGTTACTGCCTCATTGTTCTGATTGCATGCAAAGGGAACATACATTCCATTGCTGTTATACAGCCTACAAGGTAAAATACAGTTAGGTAAAAAAATATTTGGAGCGAGCTTTTAATGATTCTAGCTGATTGCACAACCAAAATGCACCTGAAAACAGGTACGGGTGGCAGACTCAGATGCATTACCACCTCTCACAGGTGTTCAGCAGGGCTTTGTACTTGGTTCAACGCTTTTCAACATTTACATCAACATCATGTTATTGGTAACATTAACCATTTGTACATCTACCTCCTCATTCCACACTGCACTGACAAGTTTTACTAAT
The DNA here is from genome assembly GCF_025434085.1 of Hippocampus zosterae. NCBI lineage: Eukaryota > Metazoa > Chordata > Actinopteri > Syngnathiformes > Syngnathidae > Hippocampus > Hippocampus zosterae. Next base: position 29,034,825 of record NC_067451.1, read on the forward strand.
ACTCAAAATGCTCTTTCCAGTCTACAGTTACCACGGAACATAATTAAAACTCGGTGTGGGTCGTCAACTGAAACCTATCACAAATAGAGAACTGCAGCAATATTCTGTCATGGTTCTGCTGCTCAGTTTGTCACTTGCTACGAATAATTAGGAATCTGGCTTGAAGGTTCACTGACATTTGAAATAGACATCAACACTCTTATCTTTAAAGTTACATCCAATCTAGGCTCTCTTTACGTGAATAAATCCTCATGAACAGATTTAGCTCAACTGCTCCTCTTTAAAACGATTCTCCTCCCAATCTTAAGGCCACTGCAAACAGCTATGTGCCAGAAACCGACTGAAATCTGGCACAGTGTACATGATCTAGCAACCAGTTTTCATGAGTGGCTGATGGCTGTGGCATTTAGAAGAATTTCAGCCAAAGGTTGCTAGTCACCTTGCGGTTAGCGCGTCTGCCTCACAGATTCAGTGAGCGAATTATCAGTTCTGGCCTTCCGATTTGAAGTTGACTTGTTCTCCTGGGACTTGCATGTGTTTTCTTCTGGTACTTGGGCTTCCTTTCACATTCCAAAAAGTAAACATGCAGGTTCCTTTCACATTCCAAAAAGTAAACATGCAGGTTACGATAAGTTCATCATGGGTCCGGTTATTAGCAAGCAATCAGTCCAAGGGGTACGCCGTCTTCTTCAATTGAAGGATGGGTTTTTTTTGCAAGCCAAGTCATCGAACAATATCATTGCTATTGTCGTTAGGTGTCGAACTGCACTTCAAACTCCATCGTATTGGGAGGTGTTTCTTATTGAGGTGAAGAAATATATAACAATAAATAATAGTAAATCCTTTATTTCATATTCAGAGGGGGAAAAATCAACTGTGTTTCGTACCACTAAAGTCAGGACCAAGCTGAAGGGTGACTTAAGCTGGATGAACCGCAACAATGACGCTGAGGATGAACCTGCAGAAGAGAAGCCATGGTAAGATTCCCGAGCTGGCCTGGCAAGCCACACTCACTCAGAAAGTGGGTCTGGAGACCAAGCCCTTCGCCGCAGCTGGGCCTCGGTTCAAAACGAACTGTCCAATTAAATCCTTTACTGGCGTATCCTTCGTGAGCAATGTCACTCTTGGGCGGTGGAAGCCCGTCCTCATAAGATTCAAAATGGCACCTGGGAGAGACAATTGTTTGTTTCTTTCAGCATCAAACTCAATTTTATATTACCAGAAACACGGTGAGTCATTAAAACCTCAGCAGCTGATGGCACTGAAAAAATCCGTCCATCCATCCATTTTCTGATCCTCACAAGGGTCGCGGGGCTGGAATTATTTCAAAAGAAGACTGTTTTTCTTTTTTGACGTCACATCGCTGATTGGTTCATTTTGCTGTCTGTATGCTCAGGTTTGCCCCGCCTCAGAAATACGCTTGATGCAACTACCCACCACACTAAATCAATGGTACATCCATGAGTCTGGATTTCCAGGCTAAATATTCCCTGGACCACCTCTCATTACACTTCTCAACACCACATTTCAATCCAACATGGCTTTATGTGTCTCTGAATTAATTTTTGATTCCCATTTGGAAACAAAAAATTATTTCTTTTTACTTATTTTGCATCACATATGGGTGCTATTATTATTTGTTTGTTTTTAAGTTTGATTTACTTACTGGTTAACACGTCGGTTTAACGGTGCAGAGGTGCACGGTTCGATTCCGGACCCCAGCCTTCCTGGGTTGCGTTTGCATGTTCTCCTCGGGCCTGCGTGGGTTTTCTCCGGGTACTCCGGTTTCCTCCAAATTTCCAAACACATGTATGGTAGGTTAATAGTACACTTCAAATTGCCCCCAAGTGTGATTATGAGCATGAATGGTTGTTTGTCTGTGTGTGCCCTACGATTGGCTGGCAACCATTTCAGGGTGTACCCCACCTACTGTCCGAAGACAACTGGGAGATGCTCCAGTACGCCCAGAACACCCGTGACGAAAAGCGGCTTGGAAAATGGATGGATCAAAGTTTGACTTATAAAAGCTTGTGTCAGACAGATTGTTTTATGTTGTAATTGATCACTGTGACATTTCAGAAAAGATTCCACCTGTTGTGGAACCTAATCCTTAATTCATAATAACTACAAAATATATTATCATTTTACATTTTAGCTAGAGAAAAAAAACACGGGCAGATTCAAAATCAGTGCAAAAAAATAAATCCAGAAAAGTTAACTTGCATCTCTGATTAGAAAATTTGGTGGAAATTTGTTGAGCAGTCTTATTTGCAGATTGAATCTAGTGATTGTGTGTTCATGCAGGATGGCAGAAATAAGGGCCAGACGCCAGAACGGAGCATCATCTAGTCCGGTGTCATCACCGACTTCTTCTGCTCCGAAAGCACACACCAAGTCTGACAGTGAAAAGTAAATGACTTGTACATTGCCATTTACTACAGTATTTCATCACTTGGAAAACACGGCCCAATATGTGCTGATATCAAATCTTTGTTTTGAATTTAGATCGCCATCCTCGGGATTCATGATCAGGTAAAACATAGTGGAACTAATGAACAATGTACAAATTTTGACGGTGAGTGAGAACACCTGTTCACCCATCATTATTGTTGTCCGTACAGGGGTGTTTTCAACAAGCCCGCTTCATCTTCTACAACTACTTCCAATGGCATTAGGTAAGCGTTACAGCTCTGTTTAATACAGTTGTTGGCCACAGCAAGCGGTGCACCGGGCACAATCTAATAGCACCCAATACTAGAGGGTTGAAAAAGAAGACAAATGAAAAGTCTTAAATCTAGAGAACGTTTGTGCACCACAGACTTAATCTTGAAGGTAGTTTCACTGGAAAAGGAGCCTGATCACTGACGGCTCTGCTTTCCATTCTGCCCTGAGAGAAGTGGGAGAAGAGTGCTCTGGTTGATCTGTCAGGCCCTTCAAGCTCTGAAGGCAACGGTACTGTTTGCACTTTGTAGCTGAGAAGATTCAGTTCAGTCAGCAATCAAACGGTAGACTTTTGAACCCAGCAGGGTAACTTTACAGAGCAGTTGAAGCAACCGGTTAATAAAGATGCAATAATTTAGCCTCGAGGCTAAAAAAATAAAAATTGCAATATCTAATTTTTATCATCTGCCAGCAACAGCTATTTGTTGTTTTTGCTGTTGTTTTACAATATATAGCGCTTGACGACATGCTTGATGAGGCGGGTGCGGTGTTGAAACCGGATGCAAGATTTAAATTCACCTCACTTCACGAATCTCGCCCCCCCCCCCCCCCCCCCGAGTTCTCTGCCCAAAGTGTGATTCTTAAACTTCATAATGGCATGTGGTTATGAAATTGCTTTGCCATGACAAACAGTCACAGACAACACGTATCCGGTGTCAACAAAATGGCAGCGCGAGCAATACTCAGCCAGCATTAGCACTGTAAACAAGCCGGCATTAGCCACAGCTGCTATGTTAGTAGAGCAAATTATTTTAGAAAGGAGTGTTCGTATAAAACAAAATTTAATGGGTCTCATATTTTATTTTTCATAATGTACAATCCGTTAAAACTAAGAGGTCATAAACTTGCCCCCCCTTCTCCATCTTCATCGCTTCGCTCTCTACTTCTGCTTGCTCATCTTTTCCTCAGTTGTTGAAAAACAGAACATTTTTTTATTTCCTGAGGAGGATATGTTGTTGATTGAGTAAATCTACTGGAGGTCAAGGTCAACCAGGTCAGCATGAGGCTGCGGATGTGCTGGTGATTGGTTAGGAGTGTGCCCACGAGTGCACAGCAAAAGTCAAACCTCGTCAGTCACACCTTCTGTGTGGTTGGTATTCCTCGAGGGTGGTCGTTTCTTATAAAGGAAAGGTACAAGATTGGATCTGAAAGGGGTTTTTTTTTCACAGATCATTTGTCAAGTTATAATGACAATTGCAACAAATATTTGGATTGGATTGGATAAACTTTGTCAAATGTACTGTATGCATAACATACAGCACAGATGAAATGTCTTCCCTCTCAACATAAAAGAAGAGGAGCCGCTGCGAGTGTCCGCGCCGCTAACAAAAGAAAAGTTAACAACAACAAAAAGACAAAATAATACAAAACAACCCATGAGACACAGACAATCGTGCACTCTTAACCACTTTCAACCCCTGAGCCAACACTGGGTTATTTGTACCTACTACAGTGTGTTCAGATTTGATCCAGCAAGATTTTGATCTAAGAAGGTAAAAACTACTTATCCTCTCGAATTCATTTAAAACCAGTATAGGAGAAATGTCTTCTCCAAATTCTTGTCAGCTCTTGTGCAACAACAGTTTGGACCACCTTGGGAGTCTGTCAGAGGCACCACAATCCAGCTCAAAGGTCATTAAAATCATGCATGTGTTTTTCAATCCATCCACCTGACGTATTGCGGCCAAAAAACGTGCCATCCTGTCCGGCTAGTAAAAAGGCTTAGAACGCTTCTGCTTCCAACTTTACTGCTTGATCTTCTGTGTACACAGTGAGGGGTCTTGTGATCTTTGCTTTTCATTGTGGCGTGTTGTGTTTTGGCAGTGGGACATCGAAAGTCACCAAAACCCATTCGGAGGGCTACAAGAAAATGTAAGCTCACTAATCGCTTGTATTGACTGTGAAGCAATGTGAATATGTTCTCGTGAGGTGTGTGTGTGTGTGTGTGGTCCTTAGAGCTCCCCACACGGTGAAGCCCTCGACTGAGGAGCTGGACAGCAAGATTAGCAGTGAGGAGCAGTTGAAACGGTAGGACACGTATTCACGCGCCCAGTCCAATTTAAACCTTACCTGCTGAGAGATTGCATTAACGCCACACTGGCTCCTTTTTCTTCAGCACGGCAGCAGCCAGCAAAGTGCTGGACAGATCTGCACCCAGACAACGGTCTTATGTGCTCTCTGCCGCAAAGAAATTTGAGTATGTTTTTACTTTCTGCTGCTTTGGAAAAAGAAGCTCTCGCCACGTGTTCCGCTCCTAAAAGTCGATGTCCCCCCTCCCCACCCACCAATATACAGGGCTCAAGCAGCTGAAAATTCAGAGACCAAAGAATCACCCTCATTTGTGGCAAAAAGGTAAATTGCACTTCTAAAATGGCATTTTTTGTGGATGAAGATTGCGCTGCATGATGCATCACAGCATAGCACAGCTATCCTCGAACATCTTGCAAATATGGCCCCTCTATTGTATTGCTCATCGGTACATTCTTATGAGATGGCCAGAATGTGCGACCGTGTGCGGTGATTTTACGGCGATGCCATGACACCATTCCGTATTATGTCTTTTTTATAGTGCAATCACACTGAGGGAAAGATATAGTATTTCAACACCCCAATGTTTGGATAAAGAAAACTATGTCAAACATCTCAAAAGTTGTTAAGTGCAATAATATCATCACTTTTTATTACGATTAAAGCTTTAATCCTCAGTATTTGTATAATACACATCCATTTAATTTCATTTTCAGATTGTTTGTCCATGTATATTTCACGACACAAATTTAAGTTAACTTTGTTTAAAAAAAATAGAAATAAAGCAAACGTAGAGTAAAGCTTCCTCGGGAACAGGAAGTTGTTTTTGGCGCGATACGATCACCAAGTGGCTTTTTATGGACGCTGCTTACGTGATTTCACACCCGATGACGATTTGAGGACAAGTCTAGTTTGACGTTTGACAAGCAGTTCTCAGCCACCAGGTTTAAAATGGTCGCGGTGCCACAGCACCACTTTTGCCGAATGAAGATCCTCAACTCACTTTAACACATTCACAAATTGCTGAATTCCCCAATGCTAAGATGCTAATATTCACACAGCTTCAATGCATATTTTTCCTGTTCCACTTTGGAAGTTCTTCTGTATTTAAAAAAAGTAACAGCACAATAACGTGAGGGTGAATGTTTAAGTACAGACACTCAACGACTGCCTCAAACACGTCAATGTGTATACATTTGTGTGTGTTGTTTTGTGCTCTAAATGTGCAGGGTGGAGATTGAAGATGATGCCTCAGTGAGCCCTGTGCTCCCCTCCCCAGTCATCCCCATCACATCTGTCGCATCTGTGCCAAAAGCAGCCAAGACAGAAGCCATGTAAATCCTCGGCCAATTGTCTTTTGGAACTGCATTAGACGTTGTCACGTCCTCTCACCGACCGTCTCATTGACAGAGTCAGCTCGAGCGTCAAGACAACCGTCGTCACTGTTAATGAGCCTCCAAAAGTGGAAGTGGCCCCCCCTGAACCTGTGAAAGAAGACCCCCCTCGAATGTCTGCTGTGAACAAGGAGTCGTTGGAGGACATGAAACCGGACTGCACCAAGGTGGCCGCTCCCCTCCCCGAACTCATCACCGATTATCTTCACGTTGTTTCCACCCATTCAGAACACAATGATTCAGAAGCTCCCGACACTCATCTCGTCACAATCAATGAAGAACCAGAGCTTTTGGAAAACTCAAGGTCAGAAATCTGTCGTACTAACCTGAAAGTTACTTTTGCGTGCCCCTCACAATCAGAAAATGTTTCCCTTTGAAAGAAACAGCATAGTTACTAGCATTATTACAAACATCTGTATCTCTGTACTCGCAGAGAGTTATTTATTTGGCCATTTTCAATTCTATTATATTCTACTATAGAATTCTTGTTGCGTTGTATTTTCGAATGCCTACTTGTCATGATCTTGGACGCCCTCATTTTGAAAAAAGTGTTCACTGTTATTGAAATAATTAGCGCGCCGGTCATTTTTGAAAGGAAAGGAAAATTCAAGCGATGCTCATCAGAATTGCAACTCACTGTTCAAGTGTCAGATTTCACAGTGGGAAACGGCACAAATGTAAGAGGAAAAAAAGTATCTTGATGTGTCATGACTATACAGTATATTTTCTGTATTATTGTTTTCTTTGGTGAAAATTTAGAATTTCCGTGGGTAACTGTGCTATGTGAGTCTTTCAATGGTATTTCATTGGCATGCTTGCATTCTATCTCGACAAACGTTGCAAGGAGACTTTGACCTGGAAAATGCATGCATTTGCTCTTTATCTTTACAGCTCGAGAGTTGAAACGCTTACCGCCATGTATGAAAACCTCATTCCTAATGACTCAAACTCCACCAGGTATTGGCGACAACACATCTTTCAATACATGATATTATTTTTATGGCCTTCGCGTTGGCTCTTTGTGGCTCCAGAGAAAGAGATGTAGCCTTGCTTTTTCACAACTTTAATTTGTCACCTGTTTGTAGATGGAAGCAGGAAACAAAAAACTTTCCTTTGGCAATAACATGTCTAAGCTTAGCATGCCATCTTTTTTTTCTTCTTCATTTCCACTTCAGCTTGAGGGATGATGAGCCAGGGCTGGCAAAGGAAGAGGAAGGCTCTGCGGACGCTTACTCAGAGGAAGGGTACACAACTAAAACTACTTTCCCATTCATTTCACAGCAGTGTTGGCAAGAAGACACAGAATGGCATTTGGCCACTGTGTTGACTTCAAAGGAATCACATCTCATTTACTGCTAGCTAAAAATACCTGTCAAGAGTTACTTCCAAATTAGAAATGACTAAAGAGGTGTGTGTGTGTGTGTGTGTGTGTGTGTGTGTGTGCGTGCGCGCGTGTGTGTGTGTGCGCGCGTGTGTGTGTGTGTGCGTGTGTGTGTTCGTGTGTGTGTGTGTTCGTGTGTGTGTTCGTGCGCAGGCCAAAATAGGTTCAGTGATCTGTTTCCTTTATGTCATTAGAAAGGAGCAGTATCCAGATCCAGTTCTCAGCAACCATGAAGCAAGAACAGAGGATCTTTTGAATCTCACTTCTGGGTTTGTGAAATTCACGCAGTCAAATGAAAGACATCAAAATTGTTTGAGAACACCAGTCACAAGGTGGCACTATTGAGCTTCACATGCTGTTGTATTCCTTCCCTCTGCTCTGAAGTCAATGACCTGTTTACTGCTCAACAACACATCATGTAACATATCAAGAACACGCATGCATAACTTAACACATCATTAATCCTCCACCTTATGGTATGTAAGGGCATCTTTTCTTTTTCAGTCTGACTTCCTGGCTCAATCAGATTCCCCCCAACCCCCTTACCCTTGTGATTTGTATTTATTCTTTCTGTTATTTTTTTCTGTCATCTTTCCATATCTGCAGTCAAAATGAATCTGAAGAGCCCGCTCCCCTCAGCCCCGTCCGTTGGAGTGAGGATATGCACACTGAATTTGAGAGGTACAAGAACCCCCCACCCCACAAAAAAAAGATAATTTTTATAATGTTCCAAATCAATGCTTTTGTTGATAGTGGCAATGCATTTACATATTGTGCATGTTGAATGCAAAGCTTTACATTACTCTTTTTTTCATCTCCAGGAAAGACCAGTAGGTCCGCAAATGATTGCGATTAAAAAAAACCCAGCATGTAGTGAGGAAAATGATCTCCCCCTTTCCCCTTGAGATTTGTATTTATTTTTCTTCTCATCTTTCCGCCTCTACAGTCAAGAAGAACCTGAAACGCCCGCTCCCCCCAACTCTGTCCGTTGGAGTGAGGATCTGCACACTGAAATTAAAAGGTACAAGAAAAGCCGCCCCCCCATTTTTATAATGTTGCAAATCAATGCTTTTGATGACAGTGGCAATGCATTTACATATTGTGCATGTTGGATGCAAAGCTTGACACAGCTCTTCAGTTCATCTCCGGGAAAGACCAGTAGTTTCGCAAATGAATGCAATTAAGAAAAAAACGGCATGTTGTGAGAGAAATTATCCCCTTGCGATTTGTTTTTATTTTGACTCTTATTTTTCCGCTTCTGCAGTCTAGAAGAACCTGAGGCGCCCGCTCCCCCCAGCCCCGTCCGTTGGAGTGAGGATCAGCACACTGAATTTGAAAGGTAAAAGAACACCCCACCTCAAATTTTAAAAATGAATAAATAAATAAAATGATATTAAAAAATAGATGTTTATAATATTCTAAATCAGCGGCATCAAACTCATTTTTGTCAGGGGCCACATTGTCGTTACGGTTTCCCCTTGGAGGGTATTGTTGTTGTGGCTTGGATATGAAAATTTGAAATTTTGGTTCAGACTTTAGCAACTATCATGGAAGTTGACATGTTTGATTTGTCTTTGCGGGCCACCTAAAATGTTGTGGTGGGCCAGATCTGGCCCTCAGGCCTTGACTTTGACACCGGTGTTCCAAATCAATGCTTTGTTGACAGTTGCGATGTATTTACATATGGTGGAAGCTTTACACTGCTCTTTATTTAATCTCTGGGAAAGACCAGTAGTTCCGTAAACTCATGCAATTTAAAAAAAAAGACACACACAAAACAGTATGTAGTGAGATAAATTATTGCCCCCTTGCAATTTGTATTGATTCTTCCTATTATTTTTCCTTTTATCTTTCCGCCTCTGCAGTCAAGAAGAACTTGAAAAGCCCGATCCCCCCAGCCCTGTCCGTTGGAGTGAGGATCTGAACACTGAATTTAAAAGGTACAAGAACCCCCCCCCCCCCCCACCTTCCCCCCCACACACACAAAAAACCCGATAAAATTCCAAATTAATACTTTCTCTGCTGCAATGTATTTACGTATTAAGCAAGTTGGATGCAAATCTTAACACTGTTCTATATTTCATATCTGGTAAATGCCAGTAGTTCCGCAATTGTATGCAATTAAGAAAAAAAAACGACATGTTGTGAGAGATGTTATCATGTTATCCCCCCTTTACATTTACGATTTGTATTTATTTTTCCTTTTATCTTTCCGCCTCTACAGTCAAAAAGAACCCAAAGAGCCCACTCCCCCCAGCTCTGTCCGTTGGAGTGAGGATCTGCACACTGAAATTGAAAGGTACATGAGTCCCCCCACCCCAAAAAAAGATTTTTCTTTTAATGTTCCAAATCAATGCTTTCTTTGTCAATTGCAATGTATTGACATATTGTGCAAGCTGGGTGCAAAGCTTCACACTGCCCTATATTTCATGTCAGAAAAATGCCAGTTGTTTCACAAATGAATGCAACTAAAAAAATGGCATGGGGTGAGAGAAATTATCCCCCACCTCCTTTCCCCGTGTGATTTGTATTTATTTTTTACTCGTATCTTTCCGCCGATGCAGTCAAGAAGAACCCGAACAGCCCGCTCCCCGCAGCTCCGTCCGTTGGAGTGAGGATCTGCACACTGAAATTGAAAGGTACAAGAAAAGTCACAACAATTAAAAAAAAATCAATGCTTTCTTTGTCAATCGCAATGTATTTACATATTGTGCAAATCGGATGCAGAGCTTTACACTGCTCAAAAGTTCATATCCAGTTAATACCCGTAGGAGCGCAAATTTAATGTAATTTAAAAAATATGCCTCTATAGTCAAGAAGAACCTGAAGAGCCTGAGCCTGCTCCCCCCAGCTCTGTTCGTTGGAGTGAGGATCTGCACACTAAATTTGAAAGGTACACAAATTCTCCCCCCCCCCCTCCCCCTCAAAAAATTATAATGTTCCAAATCAGCGTTTTCTTTGGCAATGTATTTACATGATGTGCAAGTCGGATGCATGAAAAGCTTTATCGCTGCTCAATAGTTCATATCTGGTAAATACCAGTGAGGCAGCACAGTGGTCGACTGGTTATCGTGTCGACCTCAGAGTGCAGAGGTGCAGGGTTCAATTCTGGCTCTGTGGAGATGCATGACTCCACAGAGTTTGCATGGTCTCCCCGTGCCTGCATGATTTTTTTTCCGGGTACTCCGGTTTACTCCCACATTCCAAAAACACGCATGGCAGGTTAATTGATCACTCTAAATTTTCATTAGGTGTGATCGTAGGCATGAATGGTAGTTGTTTGTCTATGTGTGCCCTGTGATTGGCTGGCAACCAGTTCAGGGTGTCCCCCGCCTACTGCCCGAAGACAGCTGGGATAGGCTACAGCATGCCCAAGACCCTTGTGAGGATAAGCGGATTATAAAATGGATGAATGAATGGATAAATAATAGTAATTCCACAAATCAATGCAATTTTTAAAAAAAACAGCATGTGGAGAGAGAAATTATCCCGCTTTCCCGTTGCAATTTGTATGTATTTTTCCTCTGATATTTTTGCATCAACAGTCAAGAAGAACCTGAAGAGCCCGCTCCCTCCAACTCCGTCCATTGGAGTGAGGATCTGCACACTGAATTTGAAAGGTAAAGAAAAGTCCCCCCCTGTCCCGTACCCTCAAAAAAATTCTTTTTTTATAATGTTCCAAATCAGTGCTTTCGTTGGCAGTGTCAGTGTATTTACATGATGCGCAAGTTGGATGCAAAGCTTTACACTGATCTTTCGTTCATCTCCGGGAAAGACCAAGAGTTCTGCAAATAAATGCAATTAAACAAAACAAAACCCCCAAAAAACTGCACGGAAGGAGAGAAATTGTTGCAAAAGCATTTGCTCTCCATCTGTGTCTGCATGTTTGGCATTTTTCATTATCCAGTAGTAAATTTTAATTTTGATTTGACTTAAAAATAAATAATAATACATTCTGCACTTTTAATTCTGCACAGACATCTACCGCTCTGTAAACAAGACTGTATGCAGTGTCTTTTCTGCAAGCTATTTTCGCATCGCTTCTGAGCGCAGAGAAGTGATATTTGCATGATTGTGAAGAGTAACATGGTAAATCTCTAGAAAGGCGTTTGGTACAACCTGTTGAAAATGCATTGTGGCCAATAACCTTTACTGAAGCCCATTGGTCTTCAATATTCCATGCTGCTCAACGTGAGATGTGAATTCAGAAAGAAAAGTTTCTTGAAGCCGATACTTTGAAAGAGGAAACGACATGTTGTCTGCACGACCGAAAATAGAAGAGAGTGTTCTGTTCTGTTGAAGTATCACTGCTTTGTTTGTCTGTGCCAGGCTCAGACACACCCGCTTACACTGAAAACAAACCAGTTAGATGCAATCACACGACTTCCTGGTAGAAAAGAGTTTTTGATCTGACGACTTGTAAAATGATCCGTACTGACTCTGAATGCCGTGCCTTCTCTGTCCGTCAGCAACACAGAGACTGTCACGATAACCTCCCAAACTGTCACCATTACTGAGAACAGGTATGGCAAGTGCCCCCCCCCCCCCCCCCCCAACCACACACACACAAAATCCATTCTGTCCTGGTTTGCAAACTAGTCAAATAGTTGCATGTCTGTCAGTACTCTCAGTGTAAATAGTGCATGAGAAGCACCACAGTAACCTTTGCCTGCCCTCTTTTCTCCGCTCATCACGTCTTTCATGCGGTTCCTCGCTCCTTACCTCTCCATCTCGGCATCACTGCGCAGGGAGGAGCGTGACCTCTTGAGCTCACGTGTGACCACCACAGTGACAGAGTTGAGGTACGGTAGTTTGACTTGCTTTTTCTGGGCATGTTTGGTTTGATGTGGGGAACGGTCCATGATTCTTGGCGTTTACGTACCTGTACATCGAGCTGACGATGAAGGCTAATGCTGTTGACCAAGGCTGTGCAATTAATTTAAATTCCGATTTAGGCTTCTCACGATCAGAAAAATATTAGAAATTAAAGAAAATCAATGTGTAGGATGAAGTATTTGTGTTTGTGCAAGTTCCTTTGTTTTTAGAAGCACCATTTTGCTGTGCTTGTGTTCTTTTGGTGAGTGTGTTTTAGGCTGCTTAATGATGTCACAGTTTGACAGGGTGTAAATTTGTAATACAACACATTCTTTGTTTAAGAGACACTGGCAGCTTATTGCTAGCTTTCACTGGAAAGCCCGAATGACGAGCTAACATTTGATCTGTCAGGAAGGCAAAATTGCGTGTGTGTGTAACGGACTCTCTGCACACGTCATTTCCACTTCTTGGATACGGAGGCGTGCTACCTTCCGGTCGCTAGTCCAATGCATCGCGATTGTATCGAACAATCTGCTGAAATGTGTGCATCCAAATGTTTCCCAAACTTGACTGAGCCAAGATACATAGTTCATGTCGAAAAAACCCTGAATCTTATCACACTACTTCAGGCCCTATCCCACTGAGGGCGACTGTTGGCGAAGGTAGAAAAATGCGTGTTCATGTCAAAGTTCTGTCGGGTTCGGTCAAGGTCATTGTTCGCGAAACATTCACCTAACATTCCCCAAGAGTTTTAGTCATTTTTCTTATGGCAAGGCAAACTCTGAAATTAACGCAGCGTTCGCTGCCTTCAAAAACACTGGCCATTGTTCGCTGCTCAGTGCGATAGGAGCTTAAGCAAAACAATGCACAAAAAGTGTATACATTGGTTAATTATGTACTACACCTTCTTTCATCTAGTGGAAGAGTATTTTTATGACCTGCCTGTTATTAGTGTGGTTGGCATGGATAAATGAACAAAAACGTTTTGTTAAATAGAAAAGAAATCGTTTTTCATCCAAATAACAGACGCTGGTAATTTGCTGCGACACACACTGTCCTCATGCACCACGCTGCCTCATAGAGGCCCATGTGTGCATGGCAGGCAGACATTTTTATCTATGGCTTTTTTAGTTTTTTTTGTTTTGCTGCCATTATTTTATTAATTATTGTTTTACTTGTTATTGGTTTAATTATTGGTTGTTCTTTTAAGTTATATTTCAATAAATACAAAGATTTGAAATCAATAAATAATCGTGTTTATAAATCGGGATTTCAACCTCAATCAAAATACGATGCAATACATCTTTATTTATATGTAGCGCTTTCACAATCATTGTGATTTCGTTTCCCAGTGCTCCCCTCCCCCCGACCCTCCAGTCCATTTCTGTTTCTGTTTACAATTCATCCTGCATTACATCTTCCCATTAAGAGTCAATGTGACAACAGACTCGTCGCGTGTTGACAATTGAGAGTGAAATCAGTGTGAAATTGTCTTTCAGCTCGACTGATCCATTTGATCCATACCCGATAGGGACCACATCCCGAAACAGGTAATCATATTGGTTTGGGATCTGTGACCGTGGCGCAGCTCTCGTCATGCATAATGCAGCACAATGTGATTACGAGTCCCTTTTCTCTCCTGCAGCTCCTCTGACCTGCTACAACCCCTCTCTGATATTTCCATCAGCAGGTACAGAATGGCTCCCACAAATTCCACCTTTCCTCTCTCGGGAGTGCTATTTGTGCTGCTAAGAGAAGGAGACAAACTTGTCGTGATTGCGACTGCAACAGTTTCATTGCGTAGTGTATAACTGCTATCGCGCTCCAATGTGTTCCCGTCAGAATTCTTGAAATAATTACGATTAAATGGACTATTTTTAGTGAAACCCCTAAAGTTCAACACAAGGCTTTCAGCAATGCTGGTTTACTAATAATAAATCAATTTGTTTCAGTTTCACATTATTGCGGTCATGAAACCTTTGAACTGCACAAGCAGTTTTATCACAAATGAATGAAGCCTTATGATAGCTATGTAAATGTATTGCTCATAATTTACAGGGAGAAAGAAAAAAACAAAGAAAATTGTTCACCCTGAGACATATTGCACATGATAAAATCTTTAAACTGTTTATAGGGTTAAACTTTTGAGGTTTCACTGCAAATATTAATTTTGATTTTAAATAGCTAAAAAGATTAGTTTTCTGCTCATGTACATTAATTGTATGATTAAATTCTGACTTTACTTTGCCAGGACAAATTGTAATCAGTCTCACTTATAGTTTTAATTCAGATGTTATGTTCTTCTTTAGTTCGCCACACACTTTCATGGAGAGGAAAGACCCAGAGATCAGGTCAGTTCTTATATCTACAGCAAGCCAACACCTAGTAAGTTCTTAAACTATGTGATCTCTTCTAATGAATGCAATACCATACGTCTTTATTGATGCAATAACTCCGTACTTTATTCAATGCAATGTTTTTGAACTATCACACATTTTTCAAATGCCGTGACATACAGTACATTAGCAAATTAATTTGAAATGATCAATGGCGGCCGGCCCGGTCGTCGAATGGTTAGCACCTTGACTTCACAGTGCAGAGGTACCGGGTTCAATTCCAACTCCGGCCACCCTGTGTGGCGTTTGCATGTTCTCCCTGTGCTTGCGTGAGTTTTCTCCGGGTCCTCCGGTTTCCTCCCACATTCCAAAAATATGCTTGGCAGGCTGATTGAACACTCAAAATTGTCCCTAGGTGTGAGTGTGAGTTGTTTGTCTCTGTGTGCCCTGCGATTGGCCGGCAACTGGTTCAGGGTGTCCCCCGCCTTCTGCCCGAAGACAGCTGGGATAGGCTCCAACACCCCCTGCGACCCTAGTTACGATCAAGCCGTTCGGAAAATGAATGAATGATTAATGGCCAAAATAACTAATAAGGCCACCAGAGTTGATTTGATATCTTTTGATAGCTAGATGAATTCATTATCTGAGCATACTAGAACTGGAAGCCAAGTTAACTGGTTGTTCCCCTCAGGGGATTTTTAGGTGTTGTTCATTATCCATCTGTCCATCCCTTTTCTATTGTGGCTCTCTGCACCTGGTGTGCTTTGGATGAAAGGTGTAACACACCCTGGGACTGGCCACCAGCCAATCACATGCCACACGACTAACAGCCACTCACATTGGCATTCACCACCATGAGCGACTTTGAGTCCTCAATGGACCTACCATGCAAGTTTTTGCATTGTGCACACGCAAG
This sequence comes from Hippocampus zosterae, assembly GCF_025434085.1. Taxonomy (NCBI): domain Eukaryota; kingdom Metazoa; phylum Chordata; class Actinopteri; order Syngnathiformes; family Syngnathidae; genus Hippocampus; species Hippocampus zosterae. The sequence continues at coordinate 29,050,416 of NC_067451.1, forward strand.
CTCCACACAAAAAGTCCAGAGCCAACTCCGAACCGCAGACACTGTGAACTGTGAGACAGACATTAATCGCTGCTCGGTTGTCATGTTCCCCACCATATTACATCGTTGCAATATTACATTAGGTAAATGCTAGAGATGTCGAAACACAAGATACCTCAGCAATACATTAAAAAAGTGCACATACAAATAGTCTCAAATTGATATAGAAATATGCTTACAGACGTGTGTGTGTGTGTGTGTTCTTGTACTTACTACATTGTGAGGACCGCCGTGAGTTTTTAACCAACGGAGTGAGGACATTTTGACGAAGTGAGGACATTTTGGCCGGTCCTCACTTTGACACCCTCTAAATCAACTCCAAAGTGTCCAAAACGGGTACCCTGTGCTTTTCCCCAAAGGTCCCCAGAATGGGTCCATGTTGAGAATTTTTCGCCGGGAATTCACACCCTTTTTGCTCTCTACTGCAGCTTCTGTCGAAATTCAGTACTGCACCAACTTCACACTTTTTGCTCTCTACTGCAGCTCGTGTCAAAATTTGGTACTGCAACAATTTCACACTTTTTGCTCTCTACTTCAACTAGTGTCGAAATTTGGTACTGGACCAAAATTATAAATGACAAATCCCCTTGCTGCTCTTTGAAGAGCCACCTTGAGAAATAGTTATTTAAGATAAGATATCCTTTATTCGTCCCACACTGGGGAAATTTACAGCCTCCAGCAGCAAGAATGTATGTAGAAAGAAGAAAGGAAAAAGAGAAAAAAACCCAAACATCTTTCAATTAAATACAATATGAACACAAATGTATAAAAATTATTATTTTGTGTTCATATTGCATTTAATTGAAAGATGTTTGTTGTTTTTTTCTCTTTTTTCTTTCTACATACATTCTTGCTGCTGGAGGCTGTAAATTTCCCCATTGTGGGACGAATAAAGGATATCTTATCTTATCTTAAATGGATAAATCGCAGTACTATTTACAATTTTCCTTCACATCATTTAATTATTATTATTATTATGATTGTTATTTTTTATTCATCAGCCTGACAGCAGTCGGTAGGAACGAGCGTCGGTATCTCTCCTTCTTGCAGCGCGGGTGTAACAGTCTCTGGCTGAAGGAGCTACCAAGTGCTGTCAGGGCGGGCTGGAGGGGGTGGGAGGGACTGGCCATCATAGCTTTTTTTGTTTGTTTTTCAAAGACCTTTACAAGTTATGTGAATTCAATTTTTTTGTGAGGAATGTATTTTATTGAATGTGTTTGTTCTGAGTTTGTGTTGGACTCCTATTATTTCCATGTGATTTGGTTAAATGTATCCGATTAAAATGGGAAATGCAATTAATAATAACAGTACCCAAATTAAGTAAAGCCTCAGTCCTACCCAAAATCCACCATCATTTTTGCAAAACTTTAATTGTATTCAATAGAACGCAATGAAGGGACATAGAATTTTTTTCTTGTCTACATTACATTTTACATTGTCTAGATCCAAAAGTACTGTACTTAAACAAGTAGAAAAATGTATTACATCACAAAAGAGAGGTTCGAGGCTCGTTAAAGCCACTTTTCATCAGTTGTTTTTGTTGAGGCACAAATAAACGTTGCATTTAGCATAATTTTAAACTGTCTGACCATTACAATTGGACAAAGAAAATAGCACTTTAAAACGATCTGACATATCTCTTCAATGTGTACACATACAGTGAACAACTGTGACATCAGCTCAATGAAATGTAGAGTGAAACTGAAATGAACAGATTTAAACACTAACCTCGTGTACATAAATACAACACAAATCATCTGGTACTAAACAAAGACATAAATGCAGCTCGAAGTGTGACAAACAACGATAAACAAGGCGTTTTCGCGATTCTTTCGCATGCTAATTAGCTCGCTAGCACCGACCTAGCATCGTCGCTATGTTGTTAGCATTCATTTAGCATCATCGCTATGTCGTTAGCAGTACTCTGAGCTAGCGAGTTTCAATGACAACAATTGAAGAAAAACGATCTCCGAAACACATTTCTAAATAATTCTAAGCACAAGCAGACTTACAGCCATTGCTTTCGAAGGTGAAACAAAAGGAATATAACTCAGGAGGACCAGTTGCAACGACCACAATCGGGCTTTCTGGAACTATTAGTCTGCTACCAACACGGCGTCTGCTACCCACAATGCACCGCGATAACTAAATGAATATTCTAAACACGATTTCTATTAATGAAATGGCCCGAAACTTTTACTGTGGGCAGAACACTTACATACAGGAGTTTATGAATAAAATGTGTGCGAGAATTGAAAGCCGTTGAGAGACGGCATCGTGTTTGCACATGGTGGCCAACTCCTGCTGAGTGCATCAAGCCGAATTAATCAAATATCTTATCATAAAATAACTTATCATGGGGATTGACAATAGGATGGCACATATTTTTATTTTATTGGATGGATTCTGGAGTTGGTGTGAATTCACAAATACTGCGAGAATTCAGCTTGCAGACATGGTTTTCCTTAGAAGAGGCTGTGAATCAGTCGCCAAATGTCTGCATGACAAATGTTCCCTCTAAATTGTGCTCGTGAGCAATTTCGCGTAGCTCTCGTGCTCCCAGCCGCACACGGTGATGCTGGCGCGCACAATGCGCAGCTGCAGGCAACATTGAAGGGGTGTTCACAGGGCACACATTTGATCCGGCCCTGCCTGCACCGATGTATTTTGTTGCGATATATTTTGCACCGCAGCAAAATGTGTGGAGCGTTCACACGAACAAAGCCGCTGAGCATGTCAGCACCGGCACAGCGTCGTGCAGCCCCACTTGCGTTCACACGGCAGTTTCTGCAGCGGAGCAAAACGACAGAAAACAAATGAGCTGTCGTGTTGTTGTTTTTTTTAAACGTATACACAACTCAAGGACTACTGGACAGGCACGTCCTTCTCCTTCTCGGTCTCCGTGCCTTCTGCTCGAGAGTGACCGCCCCCGAAAAACGCAAATCAACGATGACTTCAATGACACTCAGAAAAGCAAACACGTAATGCGCCAAACAGAAAATCAGAGAGGAAATCACAAAATAAATTATATGGGGGTGGGGGGTTGTGAGCACACAACAAAGGAACAAACTACACAAACAACTCCGAGACAGTCCAGTCTCCTACAAAAGGAAAGATGTTACCAGCTAAGTCTTGTGTCGTTATTAAACAAACACATGCAGTCCGACAGAGCGTGAAAGCCACGCATTCTCGCCGTATGTAAACTCTTCACAAGCATTTGCTCTGGAGCAAATTTAACCCAGTTGCGTTCACACGTGCAAATTTACATCGGTGCTGCTGCGCAAACGAGCTTTTGCTCCGGAGCAAATTTTTAAACCACCTCCCTGTGGTGGATCAAATTTGGTCCGGTGTAAGCTGTTTTCTGGGGCTACACCGGAGCTAATTTGCACGCGTGAACGCTCTACTGGGGCAGCCCCGGTGTAGCACCGGACCAAATTTTGCCGCGTGAACACCCCTTGAGACCGCTTAATTCACGAAAACCATATGTGGACATAGTTTACGAGCCCCTTAAATGAGCCTCTTTGTTTGTTTAAACCTCTTTCACACTTTTCGGTGGACAGGAGACTAGAAATGTTTGTGTTTAACTAAATGACATTCTTTCCATGATTAATGAGTAGACAGTGTGGGACCATATTGCTACAGGTTGTATTGAGACTTGATTATTCTTGAAAAGACCCATGCTAAAATAAAAGTAACGAATGAGGGCTGGTATATATGTTACAACTCTCTATTCAGTGGTTTGATTTTTGCTTGTTTTGTAACATATCTGCTTCATGTAACTTGTGATCTCAGATTTTAGACAGGTGTAACGCTTGTTTGATTTTGCTCACCGTGGTCCAAGTAATACTCAGGCAGTTTGTGTGAATGCTATAACAAATGGAAAATTAGAAGAAATATTGCTCATGACCTTGCTGCATGTCCACACGAATGACTCAAACTTAAATACTGTGGAATATTGCATGTTTCAAGTATGCCGACTCTAATCAGAATTTGAAAATGCTAGCTTAAAGCTCTTCTCATGGTCTCACCCCCCTGGGAGGGGTCAAAGGGGTCGGGTGCAATGCGAGCTGGGCGGCAGCCAAAGGCGGGGACCCTGGCGGTCCGATCCTCGGCTGCAGAAGCTAGCTCTTGGGACATGGAATGTCACCTCTCTGGCAGGGAAGGAGCCCGAACTGGTGTGTGAGGCAGAGAAGTTCCGACTGGATATAGTCGGACTTGCCCCCACACACAGCCTAGGTTCTGGACAGCTGAGCAACGCTGTCTTGGGTGGTGATCGAGGGGAGGTCAAGTTTGAGATAGTGAGTGATTGGAAAGAAAAGCCACCAGCTGTTATAGGTCTCAAAGGTCGCAAAGAGCCCTCATTTTGTCACTACTCTTGTTATAATGTATTTTGTTCATATACCTGTACTGTATACTGCCGTTTTTGTGTTATTTGTGTTGTTGGGGCATATATTTTTGCATTTGACTGCATGTGTTCTTACACATGTATTTTGTTAACATACTTGCATGTTCATAAAGGACGTGTACCATAGTCATGTCCCACATAAGGAAATTCTGTTATCAAGACTGATTGAGCAAGGCAACCATGATTTCTACTAAAGAATACTTACTGTTGTTACTTACTGGATGCAAATCATAATGATCCAGTTGAAATGTCCAAATCAGAATGAAACAAATTGGATATGCTGGGAACACTTCTGCAATACAGTACCTAACTCATTTTTTCTTGCAAAGCGTTGTGGCTGGCTTCTGCGCAGCTCTGCGAATTGAAATGTAAACAAACTCATGTCTGGGGGGAGGGGTGCTGCACAACTTCGTTTTGGAGCAGGTAACAGCCGCTGCTCTTCATGGCCAATGACTAAGTCAATTATCAAAATTGCCACAGCCTTTTTGAACTTTGAGGTCTGCTGTGAAGGCGAGCATGATAAATTTTGAGCAACATCTACATACAGTATTTGAGTAACTAGGCTCACCAATGTCACATACTCCGCGCACACACAGTATATTTAAACTGACTTACAATTTTACAATTGTTTTTAAAGCAACATAATTCCAAACTCTAATATGGAATTTAGATGAAACAATTATTTACTTATTGAATGCAAGTCATATTTTCCAGTTTCAATGTCCAAAGCTGAATGAAATAAATTGGATATGCTGGGGACACTTCTGCAATACAGTACCTAACTCATTTTTTTTCTTGCAAAGCGTTGTGGCTGGCTTCTGCGCAGCTCTGCTAATTGAAATGTAAACAAACTCTTGTCTGGGGGGAGGGGTGCTGCAAAAACTTCGTTTTGGAGCAGGTAACAGCCGCTCCTCTTCATGGCCAATGACTAAGTCAATTATCAAAATTGCCACAGCCTTTTTGAACTTTGAGGTCTGCTGTGAAGGCGAGCATGATAAATTTTGAGCAACATCTACATACAGTATTTGAGTAACGAGGATCACCAATGTCACATACTCCTAAAATAATTACAGCAAATAAAATTATATATATGTTCACAAACACAACCGCACACACAGTATATTTAAACTGACTTAAAAATTTACAATTTTTTTAAAGCAACATAATTCCAAACTCTAATATGGAATTTAATCGTTTCTTGGTTTCTTGGAATTGGAATTCTTTACTTATTGAATGCAAGTCATATTTTCTAGTATCAATGTCCAAAACAGAATAAAATGAATTGGATTTTCTGGGGCCCTCCGTGAGTCGTCACCTTACCGTGGTGGAGGGGTTTGTGTGTCCCAATGATCCTAGAAGCTAAGTTGTCTGGGGCTTTATGCCCCTGGCAGGGTCACCCATGGCAAACAGGTTCTAGGTAAGGGGCCAGACAAAGCACGGCTCAAAGACCCCAATGATGAATACAATAAATGGATCTAGGTTTCCCTTGCCCGGACGCGGGTCACCGGGGCCCCCCTCTGGAGCCAAGCCTGGAGGTGGGGCTCGTTGGCAGGCGCCTGGTGGCCGGGCCTACACCCATGGGGCCCGGCCGGGCACAGCCCGAAGAGGCAATGTGGGTCCCCCTTCCCATGGGCTCACCACCCATGAGAGGGGCCAAAGGGGTCGGGTGCAATGTGAGCTGGGCGGCAGCCAAAGGCGGGGACCCTGGCGGTCCGATCCTCGGCTGCAGAAGCTAGCTCTTGGGACATGGAATGTCACCTCTCTGGCAGGGAAGGAGCCCGAGCTGGTGTGTGAGGCAGAGAATTTCCGACTGGATATAGTCGGACTTGCCTCCACACACAGCCTGGGTTCTGGTACCAGTTCTCTCGAGAGGGGTTGGACTCTCTTTCACTCTGGAGTTGCTCACGGTGAGAAGCGCAGAGCAGGTGTGGGCATGCTCATTGCCCCCCGGCTCAGTGCCTGTAAATTGGGGTTCACACCGGTGGACGAGAGGGTTGCATCCCTTCGCCTGCGGGTGGGGGGACGGGTCCTGACTGTTGTTTGTGCATATGCACCAAACAGCAGCTCAGCATACCCACCCTTTTTGGAGTCCTTGGAGGGTGTGCTGGAGAGTACTCCTGCTGGGGACTCCCTTGTTCTACTGGGGGACTTCAATGCTCACGTGGGCAATGACAGTGAGACCTGGATAGGCGTGATTGGGAGGAACGGCCCCCCCGATCAGAACTCGAGTGGTGTTTTGTTATTGGACTTCTGTGCTCGTCACGGACTGTCCATAACGAACACCTTGTTCAAACATAAGGGTGTCCACATGTGCACTTGGCACCAGGACACCCTAGGCCGTAGTTCCATGATCGACCTTGTGGTCGTGTCATCGGATTTGCGGCCGCATGTTCTGGACACTCGGGTGAAGAGAGGGGCGGAGCTGTCAACTGATCACCACCTGGTGGTGAGTAGGCTCCGATGGTGGGGGAAGATGCCGGTCCGTCCTGGCAGACCCAAACGTATTGTGAGGGTCTGTTGGGAGCGTCTGGCAGAATCCCCTGTCAGAAGGAGTTTCAACCCCCACCTCCGACAGAGCTTTTCCCATGTTCCGGGGGACACGGGGGACATTGAGTCAGAGTGGACCATGTTCCGTGCCTCTATTGTTGAGGCGGCCAATCTGAGTTGTGGCCGTAAGGTGGTTGGTGCCTGTCGTGGCGGCAACCCTCGTACTCGCTGGTGGACACCAGCAGTAAGGGATGCCGTCAAGCTGAAGAAGGAGTCCTATCGAGCCTTTATGGCCTGTGGGACCCCAGAGGCAGCTGACGGGTATCGACTGGCCAAGCGGAACGCAGCTTTGGTGGTCGCCGAGGCAAAAACCAGAGCATGGGAAGAGTTCGGTGAGGCCATGGAAGCCGACTTCCGAACGGCTTCGAGGAAATTCTGGTCCACCATCCGACGTCTCAGGAGGGGGAAGCAGTGCACCACTAACACTGTGTACAGTGGGGATGGGGCGCTGCTGACTTCAACTCGGGACGTTGTGAACCAGTGGGCAGAATACTTCGAAGACCTCCTCAACTCCACCAACATGCCTTCCTTGGAGGAAGCAGAGCCTGGGGACTCTGAGGTGGGCTCTCCTATCTCTGTGGTTGAAGTCACCGATGTGGTTAAAAAGCTCCTCGGTGGCAAGGCCCCAGGGGTGGATGAGATCCGCCCGGAGTTCCTCAAGGCTCTGGATGTTGTGGGGCTGTCCTGGTTGACACGCCTCTGCAACATCGCGTGGTCAACAGGGAGAGTGCCTCTTGATTGGCAGACCGGGGAGTTCTGTGGGGTGTGCTTCGTGGGTATGGAGTACCGAACCCCCTGTCTCGGAGTTGTTTGTTCCTTTGTTGTTTGTTCACAACCCCCCGCCCCCATAGAATTTATTTTGTGATTTCCTCTCTTGATTTTCAGTTTGGTGCATTAGTGTTTGCTTTTCTGATTGTCATTGAAGTCATCGTTCATTTACGTTTTCTTGGGTGGTCACTCTCGAGCAGAAGGCATGGAAACCGGGAAGGAGAAGGACGTGCCGGTCTAGTAGTCGCTTGAGTTGTGTATATACAGTACGTTTTAAAAAGAACCAACACAACAGCTCGTTTGTTTTCTGTCGTTTTGCTCCACTGCCGTGTGAAGCGGCTTTGTACGTGTGAACGCTCCACACAATTTGCTGCGGTGCAAAATATATCGCAACAAAATATATCGTTGCAGCGCCGGAGCAAATGTGTGCCGTGTGAACGGCCCTTTAATCAATCAGTTCCTACAACAGCAAATCGCAACCGGCCCCTTGCTAGGTTCTGATAACCTTCAATCTTGGCTCCAGCCTCCCTGTATGGAGTTTGCATGTTCTCCCCGGGCCTGTGTGGGTTTTCTCCAGGTACTCTAGTTTCCTCCCACATTCCAAAAACATGCATGAAAGAATAATAGAACACTCTAAATTGTCCCTAGGTGTGAGTGTCAGTATGGATGGTTGTTCATCCATGCATGTCCTTTTAGAACAGCTTTTCACATGGCTACACTGTAAAAATGAACTTTTGGTTTGAAAAAAAAAAGATGTCTACATTAGAGATTGTGCAGGACAACTGCGTCTTTGTCAGTGGCTAAGTACCCACTCGTTGATGAATGCAATGGACAGTAATTAGGGTGTGACACATATTTGGTTTCTGGGGGGGGGGGGGACAAAGTGGAGACTCGCTTCGTTGACGCAAAGTTTCACATCAAGGTGAGGGGCCTGAAATTAGCGTCTTGTAGCCCGTGAGTGTGAGACCCCTGTATTAAATTAAGAAACATTTCACATCTTTTTGGAAAGGCAGGTTGGAAATATAGGTTGTTATTTCAGTATTATTGGATGACTACATTGATAAACTACAACTTGAGCCCTTCTGACAGTTTCGTGGTATATTGGTTTCAATGGCAGCACTGTTAAATGCTGGATGCGGAAGGGAGCCGGTCACCTTGTTGAAGTGAAGTTGTAGTCTTGGAAGTAGGAAAAATGGACAAACATAAATATGGAACAGCTTTGACAATATCCCAAACTGTAATAACCGAAGCAGAGCATTGCATACACAGTGTAGGTGTTTTATTTGTTTTAATTTCTTTGATTGATAAATTAATAACTAAAGTGTTTTGAAATGTTGTTACAATACTTTATGTAGTTTAGGAATTTGTGTGAATTTCTGATTATTTTATATGAAACGTTAAAGTAAGAAGACCATGAAAGGGTTAATCGTGTTTAAGTAGAATTTTCGCTCCGAAGTTGCTGCTCTGCCCATCCCCCCGCTTTCCCCCTCGCATCAATTAAGAGCGGTTGGCTTCAAAGGCTGGAGGAGCGTTGTCTTCACACGATACTTTTCGGCGCACTCAAGCCATTTATATTTTTATACCGGGACAACCAACACCATTTGGCTTTTTGACAACATGGAGAAAACACGGAGAAGACTGTTGTTACAATACTTTATGTAGTTTAAGAATTTGTGTGAATTTCTGATTATGTTATATGAAACGTTAAAGTGAGAAGACCATGAAAGGGTTAATCATGTTTAAGTAGAGTTTTCGCTCCGAAGTTGCTGCTCTGCCCATCCCCCCACTCTGCCCATCCCCCCCTCGCATCAATTAAGAAGCGGTTGGCTTCAAAGGCTGGAGGAGCGTTGTCTTCGCGCGATACTTTTCGGCGCACTCCAGCCATTTATATTTCTATACCGGGACAACCAACACCATTTGGCTTTTTAACGACATGGAGAAAACACGGAGAAGACTCGCCCCTAACCGGGAGCACCACCGTCAGAATGAGAATGCCCAGGTAAGCAATCACCCTTTCTTTGTCGAGAAACGGGTACCCGCGAATACGAGTGTCGTCGTAACAATCTGCGTACTGAGCACCGAAGGACTTGTTACTCGCGGCGTACTGTAAACTCTAGGCCGTCAATTGGTTTTAATTTAAAGCTGCTTTATGTAGTTTTTTTCTACACGAAGAAACAATGGCAAACTACGAACACAGCAATTTAGGAACAACGCACATGGCTTGCGCTCAGGCGGTTACGGCAAGGCCGCGTCGCGTTGAATTTATGTGGTTTATATTTCGGCAAAAATGAGACAGAAATTGTTAGTTTCTGTACTCATACCGAATTGAAATAAGTAGACAAATGAACCAGTGCTCTGGCTCGCTGTATTATATTAAACTAGACATGTTTAGTCTAGCCAGAAACCATTTTTTCTCGAGAAAATGTATTTTTTAAATTAAATACCGAATGAATGAGGCGGATTGCAGGCCAACGCGAGCTGCTTTACTGTGTTTTTAAATGCCAGTTGCTTAATTTCACAGAGCATCCGAAGCGTGTATCCAACATGAGTTTTATCATCACAGGTTCAAATACTACTCTATACCATTTTATTTATTACTATCGTATTTTGAGTTAATTTACATAATCATATTCATTTTACTCTTTTTTTCTGCCTGTCAACTAAAATGTCCATCGATTTTTGCCCAGTTTTTAATTTAATAAATTGTATTATTTGTCTCTTTTCCATGAGACTAGAAAATGCATGCTGATTAACTCATACTTTGTTTTATTAATGGAGGTTTTAGTTCCATCTGGTCTACTTTCCATCCTGTGAAAATGTGTGACGACAAAACATTGTCGTATTTTCATGAATGCAAGTTGGAAGACAAGTGTTGAAAACATTGGCAAAGACAGATAAACTTTGTACAGAATTGCCGAGATCTAGCATAAAACTCTTTTTCACCATCTCAGTTGTCTACAAAATTAACAATTTTCCCTGTTTTTCCCTCTTCTGCCCTGATGTGTAGGCTCAAATGCGTAAAGCCCAACCATCAGGGCAACATACACCTCTTCTCAAAGAGAGGCCTGGTGCTGAGACTCATTCCGGAGCCTTCTCCACAAGGTCAACACCATCATCATCATCAGAGGAGTCTGTGTCATCCGCCCAAAGTGGAGATGACCACAAACCAGCATTCAGTGAAGGGAGGGGGTCCCGGTCGTCCAACAGCAGTGGATCAGAAAAGGACCACATTGATTTGCATGAAGCTAAGGCCCTCAAGGCAAAATGTAAATCAAAACAAAAAGGTATGAAATCGAAAGGAACAGAGAAGTTAAATGATGGCCAAAAAAGGAACTACCACCAATCTTCGTGGATGTGACACGTGCCTCAGAAAATACGCACAAGAGAGCAAGGCCAAAAACCCAGAACTGTTGAGGTCAACAAAATTAAGGAAGCATGTTGCTACCTTATGTCAGCTTCTCGACCTGAACAATCAGGAACTCGAGCAAGTTGCTCGTTTTATGGGACACAACATTAGAGTCCATTGTGAGTTTTATCGGCAGACCGATAAAACTTTCCAAGTGGCCAAGATTGCCAAACTACTGTTTGCGATGGAACGTGGGACAGAGTCGCTGAAGGGAAAGAGTCTGCAAACCCTGGACTCTGTTATCACTGGTATGTAAATTAATATATTTTTAAAGTCATCCCCTTCCATTTATTCTTTTCTCCCTCTGTCTTTGTTTCCACGACAGTGTGCATGTCTTAATCGGCATATTTTCTTTTACCTTCATATTTTAGTGTAAAATTATGTTTTCTGATTTCTGACTGTGAATATTTCAAAAGGAAGAGCACATGCAGCCACCTCAACCAAAGGTCTGAAAAGTGGCAAAAAGAGAAGACCAGATCCAGGGAGACGACAGGAAGCTCAAGATGGTATGTAATAAAAATAACATTAGTAGTCATAGCAGGAAGAGGGATGCCAATATATGCTCTAGAGTTCATGCTTGGAATTAATATAGAAACCTTGAATCATTTCAAATTAATCACATTCAAACGTTAGACCTAATGTTGACCAAATGACCTACTTCTAAGTTACAACAATTTTTAGTTAGACACCAATTGATCCCAGTTGCCTCTGCCTCTGGCACCTTTAACCAGAACCTTTTTTTCAATGATAACAATAAGCAAACAAAAGCACGCACATATGTATGTCGAGTTATTTGGAGGGATGTTGCAGCAACTTGACAGGCAGCTGCCTCTCACTATCCTCACACGTGTGCTGTTCTGACACACATCTGTCCTGTGGATTAAAAGTAACGAACAATGATCAAAGACAGAACTTTTAATCAAACAGGGAGTTAGTGATAACATGCGATCGATACCGTTCTAATACCGTTAAACTACTACTGATTAAAGCTGGTTACCCTGTCGACCTCACAGTGCAAAGGTGCAGGGTTCAATTCCGGTCCTAGTCTTCCTATGTGGCGTTTGCTTATTTTTCCCACCACATACCTGCGTGGGCTTACTCCAAGTACTTCGGTTTCCTCCCACATTCCCATAACATGCATAACATGCATTGAACACTCTAAATTGTCCCCAGGTGTGAGTTTGAGATGGTTGTCTCTGTGTGCCCTGCAATTGGCTAGCAACTTGTTCAGGGTGTCCCCCGCTGACCTCCCAAAGACAGCTGGGATAGGCTCCAGCATGCCCTGCGACTCTTGTGAAGATGAAGCGGATTGGAAAATGGATGGATGTTTAGTAATTCCTTTACCTTGACAGCTCTCATTTTCTCTGTGTCCAGACCATTTGCATAAATGAGAAAACCCTTTCATTCTCGGAGCAAGAGTGAATGTCTTCCATCCATATTTACATGGTGTAAATGTCATCTTTCACAGAATGAGAAGTGCCACATTCAGCTGTAGCAACGAGATCTGATGATGAAGATGATGGAGGCGGTAACAGTACCAACTTGGACACTGAAAACACAGGTAATGCTTTCAGTTTGACTTGGACCATCTGTCACTGCACCATTGCTATGTTTCTGAGATGTAAGGAATTTCATTTGAGTACATCATCTTGCTCCCAGGCACCTACAAAAGGCCACCGAAGATGCAGTCAATTAAAGAAAGAAATTATGCTGATGACGCTGATGACGACATGAGTGATGTTTCTGGCAGTGAATATGGCGGTAATGTTTTTTTGTCCGACTTGAATCCTCTTTTGCTGTATTATTGGCATATTTCTGAGATGCATGTGGAAAGAACTTTGATTCTATCAAAACATTATTTTATAGATGGAGGGGTGTGCCATAAGACAGTTAAGAAGACTGTCAAGAAAAAAAAGACAATGTTGGGAAGACATGGATTGGGTGAGTCTCTAACATTAGCACAAGTGACATGTTACAGACCTGGCATTAGTAAGATTTTTTTTCTTACTCTAAGTCAGGGGTGTCAAACTCATTTCACTCTGTCAAACTCAGGCCACATTGGCCTCGGTAGATGTTAAGTGGGCCGAGCCATTAAAATTATACCGTACTCTGCTATAAAGAAGCACAAGAACATTCGGAAATGTAGAAATTTAATGAACATATCTTTTTACAAAACATTTCATGAAGCACCTTAGATTTCCTTAGACAAAATGTACGATTGACTTTTATCATTCACATATATGCATCGCAACTGATTGTACAAGGGCACTAAACAAGTAATTGGTGTTGAAAAATACAGTGATGCGCTTTTATATTAAAGGAGATTTGTGAAGAAAGGAATTTTTAAGCCTTGTGCATATAAATTATAAATTTAATCCCTGCCTATACCTTACAAACTAAAGAGAGTGCCATTAAATGTGTAAAGAATAATGAATTCAAATGTCCTTGATAGCATCTGCTGTTTTGGGTCCGTCCGTCTCAGTGACAGACTTGGACTGCTGTTGTCTTCTTCTCAAAACAATGTGTCTTTCTACTCTGATCAAAACGGTGTGTCCCCTAGCGGATACTCCATGAATTGCATGTTATTCAAAATTTTCGTTCCATGTCTTTTCTGCATTTTTTTCACTTTTAAATGATCCTGCGGGCCTGATCAAACCTGCTTGTCGGACGGTAACGGCCCGCCGGCCATATGTTTGACACCCCCGCTCCAAGTCCTGATTGTTTTTTGTACATTCCAATATATCAGGAATTACAAATGTGTATCATCAAAGCATATTCACCCAAAGTATATTATTATTATTATTTACAGTCTATGACGCATCTTTCACACATGGCCAAGAACAACCATCAACATCAGGGAGCGCCACCAAACGAAAGAGGATTGCAACACTTACACATGACGACGATGATGTTGAAGACAGCGGTGAGTCAGTGCATCGTCAACACAACTCAAAGTTTCATTACCATTATACTAACATGCCAACTTTCTTAGATGAAGAGGACAAAAAGACTGGACACAGATCTCTTGGGAAGAAGAAGACAGCAGTTCGAAAAGAACATAGTGAAGTTGGTAAGATGAATTTCTGTTGGATAAATCCGTATAACAATTTAAGAAACTCAAACAGCACAAGTCACTGTGACTTGCAGATAGAAAGACGAGTCGTTGAAGTGGTCTACTCAGTTGTAAAGTTGTCTTCAATTTCTATTGTATAGCAATTTCTCTTACAGGGTTATGATATAATTTGGTTACAGTAACACACTGATTGTAATTGAATCCAATTAAAAAAAAATCTGACCAAAGAGAGATACAGTCGAACTTCTCGACAACGAAATCATGTTTGCAGCCAGAAATATTCACATTCACACCATCACTGAGCAGGAACTGATCCCACACAAGTCATGCGAGTATACCACTACACCACAGGTGTCAAAGTCAAGGCCCAGGGGCCGGATTTGGCCTGCCACATCATTTTATGTGGCCTGCAAAAGCAAATAAAGCATGTCGAATTCCATGAGGCTTGCTAAAGTCTGAACCAAAATGTCATATGAAGTCCACAAGAACAATCATTATTTTTTACTTCTGATTTTAAAAGTAGTTATCCATCAATATGTTATGAGTGGTGTATGTAATGTGGAGGTGATTAAATATGTATATGGTCTCCCAAAATTCATAATGGCCCTCCAAGGGAAACCATGACTACAATGTGGCCTGTGCCAAAAATGAGTTGGTCACTCCTGCAATGCACCATCAGCAACCAGAAGTTACATATTTGGTATCTGACATTTGAATGGATTGTAAAATAATGCATTTCACTGCAAACAAGGAAAACTGGTAATGCATACCGTATTAGATAATATTCACCACATATGTTGCTCTAAAATCGGCACAGTGGTTCAGGCTTTGATTGTATTTGATTGCAAAAGGTCCTCAAGAGGCAGTGAAAATAATCAAAACAACAGCGAGTCACATAGAGCAACATATACAGGACTGTGTTTACTGTATTTCGTTATTTATACACTAACCTAACTTATACATGTTTAAATATATTAGTATATAGCATTAAGTACTGTTAATTACTACAAACATGCATGTATACCAGTACATTTGGCCTTATAAATATCTATACTCATACACATGTTCATATACCTATATGGAGGGTGGGGGGTTTTTTGCTACTTGGCGGATTTTCGTTTATCGCGGGTGGTTTCGGTCCCCATTAACAACGATAAACGAGGGATCACTGTACTTGCAAAGACTGTTTTTTCTGTATGTTCTTCACAATAGAAGGCTTCAGAAATAGAAAACAAAAGTTTGGGGCATGCTGGAGCCTATCCTAGCCGTCATTGGGCTGTAGTCAGAGTACACCCTTTAGTGGTTGCCACCCAATTGGGGGGCCCACATAGATAAACAAGACATTAAAGGCGGAGACTAGGCAAAAAACCCCACATTAATTTTAAGGATATTGAAAAATATTAAATAATGTAAAGAGCATAACACTCATGAATCATGCCTTGAGGGAAATTGCTGCTGAGGTGTTTTTAAGTCAACAAAGTTGCTTTAAACTAGATGCCTAAAACATGTTTTGAATCAATGCATTTTTGATTTTTTTTGGAGTTTTTATTCTGGTCCTGTTATCAGTCAAGGCAGCGTTCAGATTTTAATACAACTTCAAGAATGTCTGTTTATATTCAACTAAACCACTAATAACCCTCTTTTTTTCCCTCCAGAATTGGAAACTAAAAAAAGGAAGAGACCCGGACTCCAAAGGAAAGAGCAGCAATTGATCGACACCTTTCAAAATTTGTAGCATTAAAGAAAGTTCCAAGGAAAGATGACTGCGTTAAGTGTCGTAGTCAAGCATCGCCAGACCTTGAAGACCGCACATGGAGAGATATTCCACAATGAAATTATTAAAAGATATGTAATTGGGAAAAAAGCTTGAAGATGAAAGATAGAGAGAGGGAGAGACATAGGGGGGAGATAGATGAAGGGAGAGAGGGAATGGGATGAGAGAGGGGAGAAAAGGAATAGAGTTTGAAAGCACAGTTATTTGGTAGGGTATATGTGGGTTCATGTGTCAGGTTGTGGCGCAGCAAGTTTTTTTAGTGTGCGTTTTGAAGGTTGAAGTTTTTCAGGTGTTCGTGTAAGTTTTGAATAAGAGTACTTTTGTTTGTCAAAAATAAATCATAAAGTCAAGTCAGCTTTTATTGTCAAATATGCTCTCTGTGTAATGTACAGCACAGATTAAAATACTTTCCTCTCTCAGCCACAGTGCAAACGTGGCGTATTGAACACACAAATATCAGAACTAAATAAAACTAAATAAATGACAGTACCCTGTTAATGGTGATAAACTGTTTAAAAATAATATACCTGATTATAAATTTACATCATTAAATGTTTAGTAAGGTGAATGGCACCTAATCTACTTCAAAATCATTAAGAACGCATGGCCAGTGCCCGGTCCTCACTTATCTAGTTAAAAACTTTTTCTTAACCTTTGGTGTTTTATTTAATCTAAAGGAATGTATTGCCTAAGGGCGCCCTCCTGTGTCTAGAAATGTGTCTTTTTCATTTCTTTTTCAAGCAGAAAGGGTGGTCCTCGCTTTGTAGGCCTTTTTACTCGGTCCTCACTGTGCAGCAAGTGCAGGAATGTGTGTGTGTGTGTGTGTGTGTGTGTGTGTGTGTGTGTGTGTATATATACACTGTATATAAATACATGTTCATTTTCCCCCTTTTTCTTTATTGGCTAAATTTTTTATGATACTGTATCGTTCAACCTCTGACATGTTTTATTTTAAGTCATCTTTTTTGTAGTGAAACGCTTCATGGGTTTTTACCATCAAAATCAGCAAATACTTAAACTTGGCATTGTCACTAATAGAAAGTTTTGGGGAGGATAATTATGCTGGATCAGTTTGGGGTATACAGGGTACAGGATGGTGTATCGGTTAAAATACAGGAGGCAGGTTTCTTGAGGTAAGGCTCTTTAATAGGTGGTAGAAGGCAGGTTTGGGAGATGGAAGACCGATTGTGGGTGACTCAAGGTGGGTTTGGAGACGCAATACAGAAGGTAATGGTCAGAGGTGCAAGGCAGGGGCGGAAGGCATATGTCGATGATAGGAAACTTGATGGTCGAGTTTTTTGGTCATGAAGTCTGCGGGCTTTACGAACTTAAAGGCGGACGACCATGTGTGAGGACACCACGAACGTGCACGCTCTTCCTAAATACTGAACTGCTCATGCGCAGCGAACGCAGCGTCATCATATGTAGTTTTACACTCGCACAAGAGGAGGCAGCACAGTAACAAAGGGAAATTACAACACTCAGAATGCTTCAGCAATTCAATGTCTCTGAGGCTTTGATACAGAAAGCGAACATCATCAGTCGCACAGTAAAAGTGAATGTGCTGGACGCTTGATACAATATTCGTGTAATTGTACATTTAAAAATTTTTATTGCCTGGGTACACAAATTTCACCAATTTGTGGGATGGCCTCTACGTATAAAAATGAATGTAGAGCGACTCCTCTGTTTTAGTGCATTTGGTTTAGCTCATGATAAAGCGTGTTTACATGATTACTTATTGGGCTGTGGAGACTAAAATGACCAGTCCATACGGCGATGTAGTTGGTCCCTACTTGCGTTTCTCCTCATATTGACAAACATTTTTGATTCCTCTGAGCTCATCCGCCCCTACACACCTGCCCGGCGCCTCAGGTCTGCGGACCAAACATTATTAGAAGTACAAAGAACTAAACTGAGGCTTTTCTGTTGCTGGTCCCTCTCTGTGGAATGACCTCCCACTGAACATTCGGCAAGCCCCCTCGCTTCCCATCTTTAAAACCCGCCTCCAAACTCGCTTGTATTCTTTGGCATTTGACTCGGCATGAGTCAGATTTGTTCTTGGTTTTGCTGTTCGGTGCTTTCTACCGTCTTTGTTACGATATGTTGCTTTACTGTTGTATATGTTAGTTGCTCCATGTCCAGCACTTTGTATGCAGCGATGGCTGTCTGAAGGTGCTCTATAAATACAGTTGAGTTGAGTTAAATGCAACCAGCAGGGAACGAATTTGTTTGTCAACAAGTTATTTACACTCGTTAAAATTCAGTTTGAAGTATTCTTTCGAGGCGTCACAATTACTAAGATGCTGGTCACTCTCTCAACTTGTACTGTATGCTGCAGACTGATCGGAGGCAATGTATGATCAGATGGGGGAAACCTTAGTCCTTGCCCTTGCATGTGCAGTAACTATTGTCAATTGTAGCATTACAGTCAGAGAACTGGGTTTGAGGTCAAGGGAAAACAAACACAATTAAACACACGAAAGTAAATGACTCGTTTTATTCTGTTCTTGCAGTAGCTTTAATTAGAACCTAGAATTGGCTCCTCGGCTCACATTTTGGTAGTTTCGAATCACATTGCTAAACAATATAGAATATGCAAAGCTTGCAACACAAGGTCTGAACCGAGATTCGAACCCACAGCATTGGACTGTGAGACAGACATGCTAACCACTCCCATACCAGCATGCCTCGTTTTATTCTTTAATTGTATGTTATTTGTTTGCGCATGCTAACAAGTCTGAAGAGCCAAATCCTGGAATCGCTGGCAGAGGACGTCATCCCCATCGACACCACCGCCACAAGGTATTCGCCTCAGCCTGATGAACCTGTAATGGATACGCGAGTGAGCGCCGGGAGCCGCACAAATGCACTTCTTGAGCAATGCACTTATTTTATCGTTCCGCTCCATGTGCCGCGACTCCTCCATCACGGCTCGCCTCTTCTTCAGCCTAAGCACTCACCGGTCGTGGGCACGCACGTGGGAAACCACAACACCTCTGCAGACCACAACAGAGGAGAGGTGGTGACGCACTTCGATTTACTCTTACGCCTCCACTCCATGTACTCCGGCTTGTTTTGTTCAGCTCTCCCTATGTCCATAATGTGCTAAAAGCCTTTCAATGTCTGTGTTTTCACTCAGCCAAGAGGGTCCAAGAGCAGGCCAACGAGAGGAACAACAGACTCTGGTTACATTTGAAAGAAAGTGAGTCACCTTTGGAGGAGGGCTGGGGAGCTAGCCGTCTTACTCCTTTTATTCCACTTACCTGACTCCCTCTCGCTCTACGGCGAGGCTTTTGCGGCATTAACACTCTGCTCATTGAACCAGAACACCTTGCGCGCTGTTGCTGATAAAAAATAGGTCGGATATCAGATGACGATTTCTCATCAGCGTGGTCAGCGCATGCCTCCCCCCATGCATATAAAGTGAAATTCTCCCTCATCTTGTATTTTTAGGTCCAAAGAAAATGACTCGCCGTGGGACAGGTGGACGTCCCCCTCCGCGTATACTATCCCTCACGCTACAGAGGAAGAAGCGGAGGAGGAGAGGTAGTCATTTCCCCATGGCGGAGCTCATTAGATGCAAATTAAAGTCGCTTTTTCTCTCCTTTTCGCCATTCCAGCAGGATTTATAAGTGTGTGGAAATTAAGAGGCTGTCAAGCATTTAATTGAAAACAAGCTAAACCTAAGTGGAAACTTAACTTACATAATGCTGGTATTTGATGTGTTTCGTAGCCTGCAGGACTCGCGGATGCACACAGTCACAACCATCACCACCATCAGGTAGGAAATAAGAGTTTTCAAAGTTGGATACTCTCCAGGGGAATTTATGGAAATGAGTGGGAAGTGAGGGAAATACACTCAAATCAAATATCAGATAAATGCACCCTGCGTGCGACATCTGGGTTGGATTTCGAAACCCCGGGATGACACTGATCACCAGCAAATTTTAATCAGACATGGCTTTATATCTCCCAACATATTTTTAGATGTTGATTTCAAATATGCCCTTATGTCTTTTCCCCCTAGAACATTAGATTTTTGAGATTTTCTTTTTTTTTTTTTTTGACGCCTCAGAACCCCCTCCACCCCCACCCCCACACACATTATAGAACCTAACCCATAAATCATAAATATTACAAAATATATTACTAGATTACATTGGGCTTTACACAATTTCACAGGAGCACTTTGAAACAGTAATACATGCGTTCGTCACATCCCGGCTGGATTACTGTCATGCACTTTCCTTTGGAGTCAGCCAATCATCCATAAAGCATCTCCAGTTGGTCCAGAATACTGCTGCTCGCCTCTTGACTGGTACCCCTAAGAGGGAGCACATAACTCCTACTCTGGCATCCCTTCACTGGCTCCCGATACATTTTAGAGTTCTTTTCAAGATCCTATTTGTTTTCAAATCTCTGAATAATCTCGCGCCACCTTACCTCTCTGAGATCATCCGCCCCTACACACCTGACCGGCGCCTAAGGTCTGCGGACCAGACTTTATTAGAGGCACCAAGAACTAAGCGGAGGCTCAGAGGGGATCGAGCCTTTACCGTTGCTGGTCCCGCTCTCTGAATGACCTCCCACTGAACATTTGCCAAGCCCCCTCGCTGCCCATCTTTAAAACTTTTCTCAAAACTCATTTGTATTCTTTGGCTTTTGACTCGGCATCACTCAGACTTGATCTTAGATTTATTATTTTGTGCTTTCTATTGTCTTTGTTATTAATTTATTGTTGTATATATGTTAGTTGCTCCATGTACATCACTTTGTACATAGCAGTGGTTGTAATAATGGGAATGGATCACCAATCTGATCGGAAGAAGGAGAAATCTATCGAATCAATTTAAACAACTTCTTTATTTACTGGACAGTGGACCCCCGTATTCGTGGGGAGGGGGGGGGGTTGGCATTGGCCTGGACGACGATTAGCCAAATTTTAAATATAACTGACATCCATTGAAATGCATTGAGAAAAAAAAACAATTAGACATTAAAAATTCTCCCCAAAATGCTGCTAAACGTTCAACACACAGAAATGGATGGGATGGGGGAGATCTGACAACCAACATTATCTACCAATCTGAACAAGTCTTTCAGATTTGAATATAACGTCTAATTACTGTATTATTATGAAGATGTGCTTGAGAAAATCATCTAAAAAATGTACTTATATATATATATATATATATATATATATATATATATATATATATATATATATATATATATATATATATATATATATATATATATATTACTATTTTTAAGTACAAATTTGTTGACCAGTGTTACTTTTAAATCTGTTTGGGTGATACAAATTTGGAAAATCTATCTGGTAGCTGTTTAGAGGGCACAACATCCCATACACGACTACTAATGTGTTCATTTTATTCATTGTCTATTGGGAAATTTGAAAACAATTCATTAGTCACAAACAAATGAAACATCGTCATTATTTAAAAAGGTTTGCATGCATGTCTTTTTATAACAAAGCACAATATTAACTTTATTTTTGTTTTCATTCTATTCATGACGCAAAATAGCTTGATAATCCACATCTAATATCATACATCCATATCGTGCACCTTGAAATTTCCCACTCAAACTTCCCGCTGAACATTTTCCAGACATTTTCTGCCTTTTTGCAACTTGAGGTCGAGATAAACTCTTAGTTCATGATCAAGTGACAGAATTGTCAAAGTCATCCACTTGGTCAATAAATCTCTGGCCTCTGCGGGGAGGAGTTAGAAGGGAAAAAAACCCCAAACAAACAAATCCCCGCTTTCTGGAACATGCCCAACATATTGACGGCTCCAGCCGACAGTGAAAGTCTAATCCGGCTCTCTTTCATATTCCAGGGAGACCTATGGCGAACAGGAGGGGCTGTCGATGGATCGGTGAGTTCATGATCTTGTGAAAGTTTGATCCGTGTGCTCTGCTGGTCTTCTCTTCTGCTCTAATGCGCTTGCAGTCGAAGCTCTTTTTTCAGGCTGGTCTTGTTGTTGTGCAGGACTATAATGGTGACTTTTCCAGAAGCATTTTACATGTTTATTTTAGCACATTAGAATCAGTCGTATTTTGAGAATTCTCCCATCTGTATGTAAAAATAAACAAAAGTATTGGGCCGTTACAACCGTGGAAAGTAAAGCTTTCTTCCAATCTCAACCGTTTGTGTGACCTTGTCATTGTGCACAATTGATATAGCCTTGGCACACAAGCCTATGAAGTTTCAGGGGTGGGCCAACTTTGGGGCTGAAAGAAAGGCCTTTTAAGACAGACAAATGGGCCAGGTCATTCCGAGATGAGTTTCATACTTGGTTCCCCTTTTCAATTTTATTTTATTATTTCTAATGCCCTGTGATTGTCCAGCAACCAGTCTAGGGTGTCGTCTCCCTTCGACCCAAAATAAGATGGGATAGCCTCTTACATGGATCCATTTAATTCGCCAATAAATTAACAAAATACAATTTAAAAAAGACATATAATCCAGCCCGTGGCCTGGTGGGCCAATGGTTAGCACGTTGACCTCACAGTGCAGAGGTCATGGGTTCGATCTCGAACCCATGACCAAACTGAACCCAAAACAAAAATGGACATTGTCCATATACTGTAGTAAAGGCTTAGTTGGGGTATATCATCAGAAATCTTTAAAAAAAATTCCGCCTCTCTACCGTAGTGCAACTTCTTCTTGTTTCTCCCACACAATTACGATTCTGTAGATGTCAGATTACCAATGTGCCTTAGAGGTGTCTTTTTGTCAAACGTCCTCACCATCAAGCAGCTCGACATTAACCGGCGCTGACAGAAAATGATTATCTTTCTGAGTTGCACTGAGCAGATGCAGCCTCGTGCGTGTATATTATCATCATGTCACCCCTGATTGAGCGATGAGACTAACGATGATGCCCTGTCTGACACCAGGACCGTGCTCGTGGAGGCCCCGCGAACACCCACACCAGAACCCGACACCAAAAAGTGAGAATAATTTCAATCAATGTGACAACTAATATCCATGTTGTCTGAACTCATCTTCATCCTGTGTGCTCATTGAAGGCCCTTCGTGTACGTGAAGGAGTATGTTGACACGTCAGAGATGTCCTCCCATAATGCCACTGGCTCACTCAATAGGTATGTTTTATTTCAGTGATTGATAAAAAAAATCTTGATGAATTATTTTGGCACACATCCTGATTGTCTTGTGTCTATGGCGCTTCCAGCTGGTCCTCTTCTTACTCCAGGTAATTACCTCTAACAAACATCACTTTGGCTGATAGTTCCTGAATCTCCCATTTGAGGTTTACTGTCAAACTAAACATAAAACAAAAAGAAATACACTTGTAAATAAAGAGAGAGAAAAAAAGCTTTACCTAGCTTTACATAGATGAGACTGTTTAAAGCCCGTATCCAACTGTGGGGCGAACGTTTGTGAGTGTTGGCAAAGGTAGTGAATGTGCATTCACATCAGGGTTCATCAGGGTTTGTACAAGGTCGCAAATGTTCTCCAGCCATTCGCCAACAGTTTAAATGGCTTTTCTTGTCACAAGAAAATTTTGAACATGTTCAAAACTCGTTTGCAACAAGAAAAGCACAGGCGAACGCATGGAAAATGTGTGTGGCGAACGTTTACGACCTTGAACGATCCTGTTGAACCTTGACGAACCCTGACAAGAACATTCGCTCCCTACGAGCAACATTGAAAAACAATGTAACAACAATTAAGCACTGAACTTATCTGGATGATATATATGAAAAAATAAATACATCTACATATTTATTTTAAAAAAACGACAGACCGACCAAGCAGTTGTCCCCCCCGCCCCTCGAATTGCAGCCTATGCGATTGGAAAATTACATTTACTTATACTGCGATGTCAATTTAAATTTGATTAATTGTTCAGCCCTAGTACATTCAGCTAAATGCTAATGAACAATGCTATTTGAACACGAACTGTGCAGCAATATAAAGCGAGTATAATATTACTCACAGGCACACAATCTTTATCCTCTGCAAAGAATTACGAATATTGATGTGGCTTACTTGGCAATTGTGACCATCTCCTTCGTCTTAACCATATGCCTCGAGTATACTGCCGCCAGGTGGCGAAAGCCTGCACCATTAGGAGTAACACAATGTCCAAAAATGTGGCAAAAACTGTTCATATTCTAGAAACGAGAAACAATGTAATAACATCATGACTGTGTGTATTCAAGAAAGGTCTTTATTATAGAGTTCTCTTTTTCAAATTAAAAAAATAAAAAATACTAATTCAAATTCAAAATTTTCTGGCACACAGTCACGGAACAAAGTCAACTCAAACTGAGCTAATTACTAACATGTAGAATTCCTAGCATCTTAATAGAGGAAGTATGAAAATGTTTTTATGTTTTTTCCCCCCCAAATATCTTTTTTCTGTGTCTTCCACGTGCAGCTCTTTCTCGTCTCCCTGCACGTATTGTGGACAGATGGTGGGCAATGATGCCAAGATCACCATAGAGCACCTTAACATTAATTGCCACCCGCATTGTTTCAAGGTATGTTTGGGTCATTATTTGATATTTTTCTCTCACTGTGGAAATGTGACTTTTCCTTCTTTCAACACGTTTGTAGGAGTAGACTGATCATTCTCTCTGTTATCAAAGAAGAAGTTAAGAGAATCAATAAATCAACAAATAAGAATTCACAACACGGTTTGATACTAAGAAAGGGGAAAAAAAGTCTTTCTTGGCCAGTGACTTCCTGCAGGCCGAGCTGGTTGCTTGGCAACCTTATGACGACAGTAATATTGCGGTTCCCAGAAAGTGGCATACGCAGAGAGATACAAATATGAAACCCCATTGTGCCACTTGGATACTTCTCATTCAGCTTTCCTCCAAAACATGCTTTAACTCTGTATTTGTTCATATATTCATGTTCACTCCGGAGGCTCCATTTTTGGCATAAATCGGGCTTGGTGGGCTGCACAGCGACGTGGCAGAAGCGGGTTAGAGCACTGTTGGTAATTTCGCCAAGATGTGCGGATCTGTGGGTGGCGGGCTGGACTACTGTGGGTGTGTTAGAAAATGTGCCTGGAAACAAAACCTGGAAGTTTAAAGCACCATGTGGGCTGTCATGTGAGAAGTTGGCAAATCTTGTGGGGCTTCAATTCAGTAAGCATCTAAAGCATGGGCTGCTATTAGATTCTGACAGTATTTGATAACTGAGGAAAAGAAATATTGTAGTGTTTATCCATCCATCAAATTTCCAATGTGCTGAGTGCCACATGAGTTGCAGGCATGCTGGAGCCTTTCCCAGCTGTCGCCAATTGCAGTGTTCCAAGACCCTTGCCATGCATGTTTTTGGAATGTGGGAGGAGTATCCGGCGTACCCGGTCAAAACCCATGCAGACATGGGAAAAACATGACCTCCACACAGGAAGGGCAGAGCTGGAATCAAACCCTTCACCTCTGCACTGTGAGGCTGGCGTGCCACCCAATGGTGGTATTATGATATTAAAATAACAGCTCTGAAATGTCCTTTAATTTTTTTCCCCATTAAATACATTTTCTTTTTCAACAAAATATTGAATATTTGATACTTTAAGAAACGTTTAAATACATTTTAACAAAGTAATATGTAAGTAAACATCCTTCTCTTTCAATCCCATTTTTCCCATCATTGCTGAGCTATTTTTAGAACAGACTTGTGGGCTACTGAGGTTAGTTAAGGCAACGCAACATAACTAGCACCCATCTGCGGGCACCATATATATATATATATATATATATTTTTTTTTAGGAAAAAGCACATTAATCACCAGAGGAATAAAATGCATCCACGTTTACGCCGTCTCCTTCATCTTGTTCCTCCTCCTCCGTGCATAACTGCTCACCCATCCCCTCTCTGCACGTCCAGAAGGAGGAGGGGGGGGGGGGTCGACAGGCCCCAATTATCTTCAAAGAGACTGCCCGTTTACTCAACTCTGCAAGGAGCCAATCATATTGTGCCCCATTGGCTCATTACGAGTGACAGACAGAATTAAAGGTTATTGAAACCTCAACTTTTTAAAATCACGACAAACTGTCAAACTGGTAATTAGCCATGCCTCGCAGGGACTTGTTTATATGGCAGGCCATGTCGGAATTATGGTTTGCCCTCAGGGGGCCCGTTATCGTGATAACCACATAAATGTACATCAAAAATCACGGTTCCATTTAAGAGAATGTTATGTTGTTTTTATTATGCTTCAATTTGGACCTTGGTTTGGAGGTTGAGGTTTGATTGATATTCAGGAAAGTAAGGGAACAATTAATGGTGGGACCTTGAGTTGTTTGAGGGATCTCAATCATCCAAAGGCTGGAATGTGACCAATTGTACCACGTTGCATGCATCCCTGGCTTTTGCCAGTCATTTCGTCATAACTAGTGTGTTTTGAGGCAAGGGAATGAGTACAGTACTTGAAAATATGTAGAAAAATACATTTTGTCATGACACTCTCTCCATTTTTCAGTGTTCCTCGTGCTGGAAGCCAATGGGAGACCTCATCGACAACATGTTCCTGCACGGAGGCAAAGTCCATTGTGAAAGCTGCTATTCCGCAGCCTTCGATTGATCGCAGCGGCTCGTCATTTGCATTTAAAGTGAGAAGCGGCCTTCTTCCGCCAAGTTTGGACTGCTTCAATGCAAGAAAGATGGAGGTTTGGGGGGAGCCGCGAGACTGTAACGAGCAATAAAAATAATTACTTCCGATTCTTTTCACGCAAGACAAGATTTTCATTGGCAAAACATGTTTGTGCTCTTCCTCCTGCTGGTGAAGTTGTAACTAAAGGATTTGTCTGCGCATCAGATACAATTAAGCCCAAATGTGTTTGTATAGTGGCCAAATTTCAAGTTTTACATTTTCATTTGTCGCTGGAAATGAGAGTGGCAGAAGACGTTAAGCGACAATGCATTTGCCTTTTTCACTATTGTTTGTCCAATTCCAACACATTCTCAGTAAATGGATCTCAAATATTTAAATAATTCCGAACAATACGCGAGGATTGTGCTCGAAGGTACATTTTTATTACATTTTCTACTTGAAACTTGGTCAGAGGGTGTATCATTTGGGGCTTAACTGCAAATCAAATTCAATAAGACTGCCACGATGGGGTACAATATTTATATTTACTTTGCTAAAATATGAATTTCAAAATACCATTCTAAACCTGCAATGATTAAAAAAAATGTCCACTTGTGTGATGCTTATTCACAAAATAAATCATTTATCCTGGTATAAAAATTTAACAAATATAGTGTGCT
The DNA here is from genome assembly GCF_025434085.1 of Hippocampus zosterae. Classification (NCBI taxonomy): domain Eukaryota; kingdom Metazoa; phylum Chordata; class Actinopteri; order Syngnathiformes; family Syngnathidae; genus Hippocampus; species Hippocampus zosterae. The sequence goes on from NC_067451.1 coordinate 29,077,715, forward strand.
TGTTTGCGTGTTGTAAAAAAGAAAAAAAAAAAAAGCTCAGCTCAATTACACATGTTGCACCATATCATACAATAGGTAGCAAACTGATGAAATATCAGCTATGTAACGCATTTTCCTTGCATTGTTGTGTAAAACATTGGCAGCGCAAACTATTATGCTACTTATTTTAAAAAAAGGGGAAAAATATAAGCATTAAATCCAGTGGCTACTGTCCTGATTGACCTCACACGCGCGCGCACACACACACACGCACGCACCCGCGCGCTTTGAGCTCGGCTTCACTCCAATGAAAACATGTCTCCCCCTGAGAATGACAATGCGCGCCTGCAGAGTAAATTTGCCGTATATAGTTGAAAGTTAATGCTCAGCACCTTGACATTGTTGAAGTCAAAAGATGTGCCTTGTAAAACAACAAAATCAAATAAACTGCCCGTGCGGTTTTAGGCGCAGGTGCAAATCAGGAGCGTCCTTCATTCCCTCATTTACAACAATAAAATAAATAAATGTGTGTCTGCATTCTGTGGAGGACATCTGGAATCCTGGATGTCCTCCACCCTCCTTGGACTGTTTAAGGCCAACGTCAGTGTTTGCCTCTTGCTCGGCTTACGGCGATTCTTTGGATGTGCTTCCACAAAAGCGCAGGATTCGACTCGTTGGCTTTTATCAGAGACTCCAGGCCCTCCGCTTGGTCCAGACTCTGCCAGTAGTCCTGAGGCCACATTTGCAACCATCTGCGGACAGATATGTCAACATTAAACCCGTCACAAAGGATGTTTTAATTAGGCGTGGGGATAATAAATTTGTCTATTAAGTGGTCATTAAGACTCTTGTGTGGATTAATCTTCTTTAAACAGTTAAGGCAAAATACAGTACGATGCTCGGCTGCAACCAGCTGTTCAATCTTAACAACTATGCTGTCATATCAATTACTGTATTTTCCACACTTAAAAGGCACACTGGATGATGAGGCACACCTTCAAATTATTGCCTAGATTTCAAATTTTTTCATATTGCGCGCATACTACAATGCATCCACTAGGTGGAGGTACAGGTACGTCTTTGTCCGTCGCCGTGCCTTCTCCTGTTTGACTCGAGGGGCGTTCATGACCGCCTCCAAAAACAAATTAACGATTACTTAAATGAAACTACGAACATTGAAAATAGAGTAATGCATCAACACAGAAAATCACAAAATAAATTCTATAGCACCGTAGCTGCAACAGAATGATCAGATGTCAGTAAATTTGATCTTAGTTTTACCGTTTGGTGCCGACTACCACATTTGTTACCGATTATTGCTCTATTGTTGTATATATGGTAGTTCCTCCATGTACAGCACTTTGTATGCAGCAATGGCTGTTTGGAAGTGCTCTATAAATACAGTTGAGTTGAGTTAAATTGGAGGAGACTGGACTGTCTCTGAAGTGTTTCTTTATTCCTTTGTTGTGTACTATATTCATAAATTACAAAATAAATTCTGTAGTGGGGCTCCAGAATTTACTGTGTGATTTCCTCGCTTGATTTTCTGTTTTGATGCATTATTTTAAATTGTCGTAGTTTCATTGAAGGAATAGTTAATTTACGTTTTTCCGAGACGGTCATGAACGCCTCTCGAGTCGAACTGAAGAAAAGAAGGGACGGAGACAGACAAAGACGTACCTGTATTTGTTGAGACTGTGAAAACCATTAATAAAGTGTGCTTTTTAAAAAAAAAAACACCACCACAGCTCTCCTTTTCCCGGAGGTGCAACAAAAAAGATCTTGAATAAAGCAGCGACACAGTTCACAAAACCAATATAGCAAGTTATAACATTGTAAGATTGTCTCCAGCAAGTAGCCATCTTGGGGTCGACGTATTACCGTAATGACCATACACAAGGCGCACCGGATTTTAAGGCGCTCGGTGAGCTTTTAAGAAAATGGAAGACTTTTGGGTGCATCTTACAGTGCGGAAAATACAGTACTTTTTTTTTTTTAATATCCGGAACATCACACGCAATTAGGTCATGTTGAGAGAGTTGCGTCACAAATTATGGACTGTCCAGAACAGTTGGCATGTATGCAAGCTTTTATAGGTCAAACTTCAAAACACAAAATAAAAACATCACAAAAACTTTATGCGCACAGAAAAAGTAAAAGTTAAGACATTTTTAAATCTGCGTCAAAAGTGCGTTTAGGGATCCATAAGACCACCTCTAATTAAAATTTGCTGTTGGCCAGTGCAAGTGATGTGTCTGGAAGTGACTCACTCATCATCTGCAGGCAGGTCTTGGACTTCTCCATACCCTGGGCTGGGCAGAGGGCATCCCATGTGGGCATTGGTAGCCATCTTTGGTTTTGGAGGTGGGTTTGTCCTCGGAGCTTTCCTATTGGCTTGCTGCGCAGCCAGCCGCGCGTTCTCCCGATCGCACACGTAACACTCAAATCCATTCAAGTAGTTGGGTTTGCTCATGTCGTTTACCCCCCATTCGCGGGCCTCCAGTGCCTCCAGCAAATGAGCATTTGTGATGCTGCGGCTGTTTTTGAATTCCAAATATTTGGCATATTCATTGTCGTTCTCATCGAGAAATTTGAGGAAGTCGGCGAGAGCTTTAGGTGAGAGGAAGTCATCGATTATGATGACAGAGTGGTTGTTGGGCATCCAGTCCGCCACAACAGGGGAGCCCCGGTACACGGGAACGCAGCCCTGGTGGAGGGGCCTCCATAGCTTCTCGGTCATGTAGTCCGCACAGCGGCCGTTCTCTAGTGCCAGATGGAACTTGTAGCGCCCCACAAACCTCATGAAGGAGGCCTCCTCACCTGTGGCGGTGGACGTGTCTTCGAGATGTGCGGGCAGAGCTCTGTTGTTCAGACATTTGCCGTAGGAATCCACCTGAAGAGGGGAAAGGGAAGACAGTCAACCCCTGAATTGTCACAGTGCACCATTCGTGAATTTTCACACTCGCAGATGTTTTGTGAAACCCATTATCTGGTATTGGCCAAAACGTCACCTTGTAAAATAGAGAGCTGCTCCTTGGGTATTGACTCTTTGGAAAATAACAATGAATTGTAATGTTGCAGTGGGGAGGGGTGTCAAATACCTTATTTTTCAAAAACGTTCAGTGCTATTGTACACGAGCACTAACACTGACTTTTATTAAATATGATGAGTGCATTACCTGGATGTATTTCATTAGTTCTCTGACATATCTGTCTCTGTCGGACGGTACGTCACAGTGAGACTGCATGTAGAGTACAGGGGCCAGGCCTTTCAGCCTCAGCTGGTTCTTCTCCTTCAGGGACACCACTATCGGCTCTAGCAGGTAGCTCAGAGACGGCAGCCACTGCAGGGTCAAAGGGTAATCGGACTCCCGACGGAATGTGGCGGTGTAGTTAAACATCCTGATACCCGGCCCGTGCGAGAGGAGGTAGTTGTTCATTGGGGACTCTTCATGGAACAGAGCCCACGTCTGGTGGCGGAGACGAGGGAGCGGTGCCTCATAGGCCCGGAAGTCCGTCCCGTAGAAGATGATGGACGATGTTCTTTTGTACAGCTGGACCTTACGATCAAATAATTCAAAAGGTTACTGCTTCCACAAAGTTGCACACACAAATTTACTTTGAACAGCACACAAATAAAATGCAAGCTACCTTGCGGTTACTAGTAGCCAGGCACGACGATGTAGCACAGTCAATTCGTTCAGTGTCGCCAGGAAAATGTGGGAATAAGCCTCCGCTCCACCACAAGATAATAGGCAGCTCCTTGTTGCTGCGCTCGTCTTGGTTGCCAGGTCCACGGTACGAGCTCATAGGGGCAAACTCCATGTCTGCAAGAGCACTCTGGGGCTTAAAAGGTCCCTGGTCCACTGCATCATAGACATGTGGTTCATCGGGGAAGGACGCGAAGGAGACCCACACCCACCACAGGACAGAAAATAGCCCCAAACATAAACAGGACAACAGTCTGCCCCGCTCTGCCATCTGAAACCCCAGAAAGCAACATACAGCACAAGTTGGAAAGCTATCATTAGGTACAAACACATTATTCATACTGCTCTCTCGAGCCTCATGACTTTTTGACTATGGCTGTGCAAATGAAAGGTTTTGATGTTCCGTCTTAAAATTAAGGACTGAACACACACAGCAGCATGTAAAAGTGTGGAAACAAACATTTCTTACTTTCGTTACCGCTGGAAGCGCATGGAGGCTCCGTTTTCTTACGTCAGCAAATGTAGAATTTAATATGTTATGTAAAATACTGCCATATACTGTTGTGAGTAAGTGTTAACGGGATGCTATTTGGTTGCATCGAACGATGCAGCTGTAGAAAAAAAAACAACCAACAGCTGGATTCTTCCTTTACGCGTGCGCAGCATCTCTTCTTCAGGTGCATCGGAAGCAGTAATGATACACATCGCCATCTACAGCTTAAAGGCGGAACTTAAAATAAATTCATTCATTCATTCATCTTCCGAACCGCTTGATCCTCACTAGGAACGCGTCTTCGGGCAGTAGGCGGGGGACACACTGAACCGGCTGCCAGCCAATCGCAGGGCACACGGAGACAAACGCTCACACTCACACCTACGGACAATTTTGAGTGGTCAATCAGCCTGTCATGCATGTTTTGGAATGTGGGAGGAAACCGGAGTACCCGGAGAAAACCCACGCAGGTCCGGGGAGAACAAACGCCACACAGGAAGGCCGGAGCCGGGATCGAACGTACGATGTCTGCACTGTGTCTCCACGCTAACCACTGGACCAACTGGCCGCCTGTCTATAAGATAAATTATCAAAACAAATAAACTTTTTTTAAAAATAAAAAAATGAATACATAATAAATGTCTTATTATTTAAGATGGTAAATGAGTAAATATATCTTTAAAATTGCTTGTACTAATATAATTTTGTTGATTATTTAAAATATAAAAAGCAATTATTTAATGAAATACAGTACATTATGCACGTTGGGTGTAGATGTAAAATTGTTGTCTTTCCTGGTACATTTTATTATTTATGATATTTCAATAAATACATGTGCAGTCCAGCTTCTTACTCTGCACGTGGAGACTTGATTCCAAAAGAAGGTAGCGAAACAGGTTGTGAGGAGAATGAGTCAGAAAAGAGTGGGAGGCGAATTTTCCAAAATTCACACTTTTTGGTTGATGAAAAACATTGATAATCAGAATCAGAATTATCTTTATTGGCCAAGTATGTAGAACCACAAAAAAATATGTCTCCGGGAGTACACAGTGCACTAGTATAATCAGAAACAAGGACATGATAAATAAGTATAGGACATACCGTAATATAAGTGAACCGTTGTGCGGGTGGTACTACCCAATGACAACTGTGAGACAATGTGCAAAGTATCAAGCAGAGATAAAGTGATCAGTGGTGGAATACAATATGATAACAGTTGTGCAGTTAGTAATCAAAATGATTACTGTAGCGCTGGTTTGCCTTGGGTCCCACAAACCCATCCATCCATTATCCGAACTGCTTATCCTCACGAGAATCATGGGTGTCCTGGAGCGTATCCCAGCTGTTTTCATGCAGAAGGCAGTACACACCCTTTGACCTATTATTTGTTTTCAAATCTCTAAATGACCTCGCGCCACCTTACCTCTCTGAGATCATCCGCCCCTACACACCGCCTCAGGTCTGCGGACCAGACATTATTAGAAGTACCAAGAACTAAACTGAGGCTCAGAGGGGATCGAGCCTTTTCTGTTGCTGGTCCCTCTCTGTCGAATGACCTCCCACTGAACATTTGGTAAGCCTCCTCGCTGCCCAGCTTTAAAACCCACCTCAAAACTCACTTGTATTCTTTGGCATTTGAGTGAGCATAACTCGGATTTGTTCTTGGTTTTGCTGTTCGGTGCTTTCGCCCGTCGTTGTGACCAATTTGTTGCTTTATTGTTGTAGAAATGAGTTGCTCCATGTCTAGCACTTTGTATGCACCGATGGCTGTTCGAAAGTGCTCTAAAATTGCAGTTGAGTTGAGTTGAGTTTGACCTGATTGCCAGCCAACAGCAGGGCACACAGACACCATTCACACTCACAAATGCACAGTATAGTCTTCCATTAACCTATCAATGCATAGTTTTGGAATGTGGCAGGATAACCCACGCAGTTGCGGGGGAGAGCATGCAAACTCCACCCAAGAAAGGCCGGGGCGCGGCTTCGAACCATTGACGCCGTCGTAAAATTTAACGGACTTTGAGATCCTGGGGTTCGTGGTTTTCCGTTCCTGCACCTACCCAATGGGGACGCACGGGCATGGCACGTCATTACAATCAATCTCAGCCCGATGTTTAGGACTGGGGCAACAACAAAATATTAAACACCAAGGACGGGGTAAGTACTCGCATTAAATCTATTCAGATGAATATATAGAACTGCACGACCTTAACACGTACTTCCGTAGCTTTTCAAGCGTTTTCAAACTGTTTGAAGTGCTCATTCTCCGCTGCTAATAGCTAGCGTGATAAGGTGCATTGTCAACAAACCGACCACAGCAGCCGGCTAGCTTGCTAACTTAGTTGAAAAAGGGCTTTCCTGAAAGGTGTGCCTCGCTTTACTGAGTGTTTCACAGTACGCTTGATATTTACTCTACCGTTCGTTTTGTTTCACGCGGTCATCAAAGCACTTCCTCATGATAGCTATTAGCCGCAAGCTCCATTTGACAAGCTGGTAAATGTCTGCGCATGTGCTGTGGTGGTTTCAAGAGTTACTGTTGTTTACAATGTGGTGTTTTGTCGTGAATGGTCATAAATCAGGATTTTTTAAAACATTTTTTTTTACACATTAGCCGATTACAATTTAAGACCAAAAACCCGGCCAAATTTTCCGACTTTTCTCTCTGTTGTAGTTAAATATTAAAGGACAAAGTATTGCAAAACAGTCAAATGTTCTCCATGTAATTCATACCTCTATTCGTGTGAGCTTTAAGCACCCAAAAAACACATTTCCTCATAAATCTTTTAATTACTTGCCCAATTAATCGACTGTCAGACTTTTACGATGCCAACTATCATCATAAATAATAATCCATATAGATGGGGCAAGGTAAGGTCGTGTAAAGTTCTCACGAGTTAGCAGGAAGAGCTGTTTCGTTCAAATGGGTGTTTGCTTCTTACAAAACTAAATGCTCTTTTTTAGGATTAAATATTATATACCATATGTTTCCATTAAATTACCCTCTTTTCTTAGTTAATTCCAATGTAAAGTTTCCAATTTGGCATATTTTTAAGAGCTTCCCATTGAAATTTAGTTGAAACTTTTGGAAAATTCTCTAGATTTTTGCAATACTCGGGCTTAATCTGATAAATTGGGGATTACTGTATCATTATGGAAAGACCTTTCATTCAAATGTTCTCCCTCCTTGGCAGCTGTTAGACACTTTGTAATGGGCATTGCCACCACCTACAGTACTGCTGTTATAAATTTTACAATCAGGTTGAATTTATTCAAACACAAATATTAATCTTTTAAGGATGAATTGAGCCCCTCTTGTGTGCCACCCGGCGAGGAGGGCTGAGCATTATGAGCGGGAAGAGCCTCCTGTTGAAGGTGATCCTGCTCGGGGATGGAGGAGTGGGCAAGTCCTCCTTGATGAACCGCTACGTCACCGACCGCTTCGACTCGCAGTCGTTCCACACCATTGGTGTTGAGTTCCTCAACAGGGACCTGGAAGTGGACGGACGCCTTGTCACCCTTCAAATTTGGGACACGGCCGGCCAGGAGCGCTTCAAGTCCTTGCGCACGCCATTCTACAGAGGAGCCGACTGCTGCCTGCTTACATTCGCCGTGAATGACCTGCAGAGCTTCCAGAACCTCGGCGGATGGAAGAAGGAGTTCATGTATTACTCTGATGTGAAAGATCCTGAACGGTTCCCTTTTGTGGTGCTGGGCAACAAGGTGGACATGGAGCAGAGGGAAGTAGGGCAGGATGAAGCGCGGGCCTGGTGCGAGGAGAGCGGCTGCTCTCCTTACTTTGAGACCAGCGCTAAGGATGACACGAACGTCACGGCCGCGTTCGAGGCGGCCGTCAGGGAGGTTCTGGCGGCTGAGGAACATATCGACCACTCGGTACTGAGCGGGACCATAGATCTCCATGGCAACCGCAAAATATCTCGGTCCTGCTGCTGACGGGTCAGGTTTGAAACCTCACTGCCTGTGGGTAGATTTGAAAGCTACTGAGTTGTTGTTTATGGTTCACGCAGGGCAGGTACCAGTTGCTCTAAGATTCTTTAGATAAGATACTGCGGAGGCTGTGGGTTTTTTTTTTTTTTTTGATGCTGATAAAATGTAATCCGAGGAGAGCAGTGTCAAGGGTTCAGCTGCTATCAAAAGGTCCCCCAGCCAAGGTACACGCACGCTGACACGCTCACCCTGTCTGCTTCCAGTCATGTTGCACACTTAACCTCATACCCAATTTCGCGTCTGTGATACTTCCAAACTAATTACAGTGGAACCTCCAAAGTCAAACCCTGTCCACTCCGTGATGCTAGATGAATTCCAAGTTGCTTAAATTTCAGGTCAAGTTGTAAGTGACCTTTAAAAAGGTTTTCCCAACGTACAAGTTTAGAGAGAAGTACGGAAGCGTATTGCTGACACACCACATTAAAGAGCAAGTTCAGTGCCACGTTGAATGTGTGTTAAGTTTCACGCGATAAGTGATCACGTTCGACAAAGCAATTACTTTCGGTTCATGTCAACAACAGAGCGTGTCTTCTTTTTAAATCTTAAATCATTTGAAACACTAGGCCTTTTTTGTTAGAGTATTCGTAGTTACATTCAGGGGTGGGCAATACATATCGTCCTCAATATTATCGTCACTTGCATTCACAATGTGCAATTTTATATTACCAAGTGTGAATACTGTCTCAAAAACCAATGGCTCCAACGATAGGCTGCAAAGCGGGGGGAAGTGATGATATCCTCATTCGGTGAATCTGTGTGCATTGACAGCAAAAGAAGAGGAAGTGATACGTCTTCATTTTGCAAATTAACAGGCAAGATTCAGTCACGGGATTCTGCGATAGCAACCGAGCGGAATACAAAATTGTTTTCGAAAATGGAAGAATGTTGCTCGCAACAACGTCTTATAATTAATTGCAAGTCCATGTATGTTGGCGAGCCTGTCAATGAGTTGGGGTTAAACGAGACTGACGTCTCATTGAAAGATATGGCCAGAAACAGTCGCCCTGAAAAGCAATTTGCCAACACTTCTATTCAATCGCGAACCATGTGAGGGTTTATGAAGAAGCATAACATACTGTGTGTGTGTGTATGTATGTATATGTATATATATATATATATTTCCCCTGGTGTGGCAGCAATTTACTGTTTACATTCATCCATTTGCTGTACGACTGCTTGTCCTCATTGGGTTCACGCATGACCTGGAGCCTAGCCCAACTGACTTCAAACCAGAGACGGGGTGTTTCCAGGACTGGTCGATAGTCAATCACAATATAGAGCTAACCAAAAATAAAAAAAATTATGGAATGAGATACAAGGAGAATATGCGAACTTCACACAGCATGAATGCCAGAGCTAAGATATAAACCCAGAACCTCAGAAGTGCGAGTCCACAGTTCGTGGACAAGTTACCCACTGTTTCGAAAAACTATAGTAGAATTTACATCACGCACATATAATGGAGAGGAACAGATAGGAAAAAATACTTTTCTTTAGCCATTATGCTTTCAGCTACATGGTATTTACAGTATGTTAGCATCTTTTTGGCGGGGTGGGGATTTTTAAATTGTATTTTTTACAATGCAGTGAGCGGCAAGCTAGTTTTCGATGCCACAGTTAAAATCTTCTTCTCTGTGAGTATCATCACATTTCTCTTGGCAATCCCCGGTAACTTTTTGTTGTAGCATTGCAAGTCCAACACGAAGTGACAGTAATCCCTCTGGATACTCAGAAACCGATATCACAGTAGATTTGCTTATATCTCACGTTCAATGTCAATATTTTTCCAGAAAAAATTCTTTGCACTCCAAATTAAACCACGTACTGAACTATGGAGGTTCCACAGTATTTTGTTCGAAATAAATTCAGGCCTTTCGGTAGACAAATGAACAGACGTTTTCTCAGCTGCCGCTGTTCTATGCTAGCAAGAGATGGCTTGACTGTTTCGCAAAGAGCATTTGGAACCCTAACCAGGCACGAACAACATTGCGAATAGGTACCGAGCAGTATATCGCCGCTGCTCTATTATGTAATAATGTCATCAATGGAAAGGGAATTGTGAGCTTTGTTTCCCCCAAGCTGTTTTTTACAACCACCTGAAACCAAAGCTTCAGATGTTTTGTCCTTTCCAGTGATTCACATAATGTATTTTGCGCCAGTGTTTCAGAATTAGATTTCCTTTTCTACTGTTTCCAAGCTGCTGTTTATTAGAGGTGAGGCTCCCCCTCTATTTCGTTGTGTGCGGCTTATTTGTTTTTGCAGACACTGTGAAATATCGGATCAGGGACAGATGGGTTTGTTTCCCTGGTGTGGAGAGGAGGTTGATTATTGCACTGAACAATTTTCCTAATAAGGGCATGCTTTTAATTCTACCGTTTTAATTATGTGACAAGCTTCAACAAAGTAGTCCTTTTTGTTTAAGCTATCCTAAGATCTCTTTGGATTCACTGATTGTGTTTGACACAGATGTAGACCTCAGTTGAATGTGAGCACAAAGATAAAGCCTTGTGCAACGCACACCGGTTCTTAACTCCATTCACACAAGAAAGAGGGAACCATTTATTAAAATATTATTAATAGTGTTAACTGTATAATTTTTCCATAGTTTCTGCTAAATGGTACCGGTACTCGCATTTCATTTCAGTGTCTAGACCAGGGGTCCCCAAACATTTTCCTGTGAGGGCCACATAACTTTTCCCTTCTCTGATGGGGGGGCCGGTGTCAGTTTGTAACATCAACGATCGTAGTGGAGCTTAAAAAAATTATTGTTTCCCAGAAAGCCACACATAACCAAATAACCCTTTCCAGGTTCTTTACAGAATAAAGTCAGGAAACAAATAATAACTAAACAACTCTCTCTCTTTATAGCCCCTTGAAATCCACAAAAAAAGAGTTCTGCCATCTACGAGAACGCCACCTATCTTGTCTTGTTTATGTCTGCTACCGTCTTGTTCACGTGTTCTACTAATTGATCTGAGACACAACTAAAACACTGAAACATTCTATGGTGTGTAAATAACTTTGTGACCTTGATTTCAACCCTATTTGCGTCATGGGTCATTTTGCCCCGAAGACCACCGTTGTACTTTTTTTTGGTACAGCTTCCATGGAAATGTGAATAAAAACATTTCAATTTTTTTGCAGTTGGCGACAATCTAGGAAAAGTCATAAAATTTCAAGTTAAAAAATTATCATTTAGGGTTTTTGGGGGGCGTTTTTAACACAGTGACGGGTCATTTTGACCCGAGGACTTCAGGAGGGTTAGAGGGCCGGGTCAAATGTGCCGTAGTTTGGGGACCTAGTTTGGGGACCAGTGGTCTAGACAGTCCATGTGAATATACATTTGGTACTTTTTGTTTGTTGTTGGTACTTTTTTGTCTTTTACAACTGCTGGCTTGGTCTTGTTCATTTGGATATTTAAAAATGTCAATTTAAAAAATGATAATGTTGATTGTTCCTTAAATTATTTTACCTTTTAATAACTTAATTTATTTTTGTGGTGTTACCATGTTTTCATGCTCTCTTATGCTGCCAGCCTTGTGTGTTAACTGCTTAAAATCTCTCATGAACCAACAATATGTTCGAGAGAGTGCTTGTGCAATGAATTGCAGAAATGCCATCAAAGAGTTCTGATTTTGCTTGCAGACACCACAGTGGATTTAAAACTGAAATAAAGTGACTGAAGTGTAGGCATCCATTTTCGACATCTGAAAAAAAAGTTGCAGTCTTTGTCTCAGTAGTTGTTGACCTCACTCTTTAAAGGGAACTCAGCCCCACCCCCCAGCCCCCATGATATGATGATTTTCCCAGAATTCCGCATTTTCAAATTTTCATGAAAATTCCTCCGGAAATTTGAGGAAAAATTGCCTAAAATTAATCCGGATATTAGTTGACAACATTGAACGAACACACGTTTGAGGTTGTTTTGCTTTCACGAGCGTAGCCATGTTGAGGCACCAACACTCGTAACACTAAGAGATTTTCGTCTTTCTATAAACATACTTGCTAAACCCCAGTGGAACGAATAAAAGACACTGTGGACAAGACAATTGTTGTAGTAAAAAAAAAAAAAAAATTGGACTAAAAGGGAAACACACAGATTGGCAGGAAAACAGGTCCGTCCGACTTTGAGCGTTGTGTCGTCTCGTCGAGCTTAGCTTTTGTCGTAGGTCAAAGTTTCTTTGATGTCAATTGCGTCGGCGCTGATTGGTTGAAACCAAAAGACGGGCGCGTGCATACATGTTCGTGCTCATGCACGCACAGCAGAGCGCAGCGGACTATCAACTGCTGAGGAGCGCTTTGCTCGAGTGGCGTCGCTACAACAGTAATAATAATAATAATAATACATTTCCTTTACGTAACATCCTTGCCTCACATTCTCATGGCCTTGTTATATCTCGGAGATTTCGAAATTTAGTCGAGAACACACGTCTTCGTTTGAAGAAGAAGACTTGTGTTCTCGACTAGAAGAAGACTTGTGTTCTCGACTAAATTTCGAAATCTCCGAGATATGGCAAGGCCATGAGAGTGGAGATTTCGAAATTTAGTCGAAATCAAACGAAGACTTGTGTTCTCGACTAAATTTCGAAATCTCCGAGATATGGCAAGTCCATGTCTCGGAAAATGTTTCGAAATTTAGTCGAGAACACAAGTGACAAAAGGAAGATTAATCATTGAATGTAGAGTATTTTAACAGCATTTTGTGTAAGCTACTTCACGCGTGATCGGCCAGGTACGGCCCCAGCTCAATGTTCAAACAGGTAGGCAAGCAAGCTGACATACATGCAATAGATGCGAGTGTTACGAACACGTTCAAGTGGTCATGGCTTGAGGAAAAGGACTTGAACGCAGATTTTTTTTTTTGTCCCGACTACATTAAAAAGCCTGACAAATCAGTTAAAATAACACACACACACACATATATATTAGTGCTGTCAGTTTAGCGCGTTTTTATTGGCATTAATTTAAATGAATTTTAACGGGATTAAAAATTTTCTCGCGAGATTAACACGTCACAAGCGGTGTTACGTTGCACTATAAATACAACAGAAACAAAACAACAAGCGCGCTGCAGAAGTTCACGCCCATGTCTGTTTTACCAGCCTCGGCAGCTCGAGACACCAAAAACGGAAACTTAAAGAGTTTATGAATGGAAAGTTTACTTTTAAATAGTTGCCAGATTGCTCCACTGACAAGACCAAAGTTACCCGTTCTTCTCTTATCTCTCTATATACATCATACAGGTACACGATGTATGCCACTGACGCGATTGTTACTTGTTTGGAAGGTTACAGTACTCTGAGCTTCTCTGTGTTCATCTAACAGTGACAGCGCGCTGTAGTGATAGCGACCTAGCGAAAATAAAACGTCTCCAGTGTTGTCATCGAACCAAGTGTAGTCATCCGAAATGAGGTCTACACAAAACCGTAGAGAGACTTCCGGGCAAGAAGGACCAACACAATCAACATAGTGCGACTGTGTTAGGGGGAGTGACCCCCTCCCCCACACACACACCTTTCAGAAAGGTTTGCCCCAGCAGCACGGGGGAAGTGCGTGCGCTTTTTTGTACGGCGGGCAGTTTTGAATGCAGCGCACATAACGAATGCTGGTGTCCAGTGTCTCGTTATTCTTCAGCAAACATATAGAAACAAACTTGGGAAAAACGAAGTATGCAACCATGGTTTAAATCCACTGTAGACTGAGCACTGGTTTACCTTAGATGTGCACTTTATAATGTTATATTGCTCTGTTTTAAAAATAGAAAATCGAAATTGTTATTTCAGTAAATATTTGCATTTGGCACATAGAAATTGATTCATGATTCCATGTTGATGAGAGCATTAAAATGGGGAGAAATAGGACAAAAAATGTAAAAGGAAATTCAGAAATGATAAAAAATGTGTGAGTAATCACGATTAATGTTTTAGTTCATTTGAGTTAATTATGACAGTTGCATTTTTAATTAGATTAAATATTTTAATCGTTTGACAGCTCTAATATATATATATATATATATATATATATATATATATATATATATATATATATCCATGCATGATTTATCCATTTTGTGTTCATATTGCATTTAATTGAAAGATGTTTGTTGTTTTTTTCTCTTTCTTCTTTCTACATACATTCTTGCTGCTGGAGGCTGTAAATTTCCCCAGTGTGGGACGAATCTTATATATATATATATATATATATATATATATATATATATATATAATTAGGGGTGTGGAAAATAATCGATATTAATCGATACATCGATGCGCACGTCCGCGATCCGAGTGCATCGGCTCATTCACTGGGTACGATGCGATTGACGGGTGAAATCGCGATTCATCACGATGCATTGATGGGTATTAGGGGCGTGGAACATAATCGGTAAAATCCGATTCTAGCAACCGTTTTATTCATGTTAAACGTCACCTGTTTGCCCTTTCCTAGGCGCAATGAATGCACCGCACCATCATTGTTTTGCGTTTTGTGTTGAATACGGACGGTACACAACTAGCGAAACATGGAAGTTAGCGCAAGCAGCAGCGAGGAATCTATTATATTTAATGCACCCGCAACATTCAAATCCTATGTTTGGAAATACTTCGGCTTCGAAAGGAAAGACGGAAAGCTTGATAAAACCTCCGTAATTTGCAAGGAATGTCGCACTAAGAAGCCATACAACGGCAGCACCACAAATATGCAGACCCACTTAAACCGATGGCACCAGATCACCGACAAGTTTCCCTCCCGCTCCCCCGCTTCCACGCCCAGTTCCTCGTCGGACACCGGAGAAACTCTTGGTAAACCAGGTCAGGATCAGAAAAAAATTGCCTCTTATTTTGGGGGTCCCCTTGCAACTCACTGTGACCGCAATGGCTATAACTAAGGCCACTGCTTATTTCATATGCGAAGACCTCCAGCCTTAGCGTGGTGGACAACGAGGGTTTCAGACAGCTCGTGTACGTTTTGGAACCCAGGTATAAAATACCAGACAGGTCTGTGTTCACTTACAAACATATTCCCGATGTGTACAACAAAGTGAGAAGTGAGATTACTGTGTCGCTGAACAGTGCGCAAAGAGTTGCACTTACAGTGGATGGGTGGACATCTTGCGCTATAGATTCATATATATATATATATGAATATTTCATATAAGACACTCAGTGAGAGTCTGTTTGTGTTTACACTATAGCAACAGCTGTGAGTCTCAGGTGCCAAATTGTTTACATTTTCTTTGCACAAAACCCAATTGTGAAAGGGCTTAAATAAGTTGTTTTACAAGTTCTACTCTTTATAAGGAATAAAGTGGTATCCTTTTTGTAATACCATACTGAATTCCATCTTTTTAAAAGCTTTTTTTCTTTGCTTATTTGCATCATGTTTAATTGCACAATATCGCAACAAATTGCATTGTATTGTATCGGATCGCATTGATTTGAACTTAATGTGTATCGAATCGTATCGCATCGTGACGACGGTGAAACGTATCGCATCGTATCGCCAGAAAATTCCATGTATCGTTTAAGTATCGCATCGCTGGCAGTGGATCGTGATGTGTATCGAATCGTCTTCAGTGCTGAGATTCACATCCCTAATATATATATGATTAGTATTTTCGGGAAAGTCCACTTTCATCTCTGATAAACACAGTATTCAGTTTCATTATGTGTTTATGAAATATGAATTCATCAGGGGGGGAAAAAAAAACCTTTTTTATCCATCTCAGGGGGCAGCCATTTTGCTTTGTGCTGCAAACTTGCTGTCGACTGAAAATGACATCAGAATGCCTAAACTAAGGACTCGGCCAATGACGATCGATCAGGGCCCTGAGGAGCTGTGATGTCATTTTCACGCGAGAGCAAGTGGGCAAAATGCCCCCCCCCCCCCAAACAGATGAATTTTCTGCTTAATTCATATTCCACAGATGCAATATTAATCAGAATGCAGTTTTTAGATTAGTGGGAATTTGTAGAACATAAAGATTTTTTTTGGCTCGACTTCTCCCCTCTGTGTGTGTGTGCACGCGCGTGTGCGTACATCAGCATCACTGAAATCAAACCCAAGCTATTGATGTGCTGCCTTGTTTACTTTTTCATTTTCAAGCAGGCTTTTAGTAACTTTTTGATGCTGTAAGATCAAATGTACGACAGTTAGTGGGAATACCTATCGTGTGTTTCATCAAGTTGTTTTAACAATTCTTAATGTTCTTTGACTTAAACAGAATGCTTTTGCCCTTCTTGTCATTTCAACGATCAATGTTTGTCCTGCGCAAAGGATGTAGCCTAACAACGTCTACTTGAAATCTGTAAGATTCCGTGTCAGTGTTCACGTGTTGCTGTAATATTCATGAATGTAAAACCTAATTTGAGCTGTCCTCGTTAATGGCTGGAACAAATGCACAAGGGACCCATATTTCATCATAATTGCCCAAATGACACTGAACGTCCATTTTGTTCAGCTCAGCCAGTGATTTTGGTGCAGACCAGTGAAAGTTGGAATGTCCCAACTTTTTTTTGGACCATCTAGTTTATCCCCTCGCTGAACCTTTTGCACTACGTTTGCTAAGATAGGTTATCTTTGCTTGCATACAAAATAAAACAAACCAAATGTATCACAGCTGTTTTGTGTCCTTTGTGTGTGCGTGACGATGCATGCATCCGTTTTGCGTTTCGCTTTATCATTTGAATGTTTCCCTGGCAAGCTTTGCACCTACAGCAGCAACCAGCACTGTCAGAATGATGCATTATGACTCCAATGAAAGAAAAATAGACTGTAAGCTTCTTATGCCTTCTTTTACAAATACGTTAGTGATGGACTTTTGACTAAATAATTATAAATATTTTTATAGGAGTCTAACTGAGGAGTATTTTAATAACACTGGTCAACAGCAAATTTGAATCAATTGGCTTTGTGTCCCTAAATTTATTTGACACTGATTTAAAAACATGTCCTTTTTTTAAAAATATATTTTTTGAAAAGTTTGCTCAGTATGGATTTTACCATACATTGTCATTTGTAGTTGTGATGTTCCAGAAAAAAATGCCACCTCTTGCTGACGCGAACACTTAATAAATCATAATATTAAGACCTCATGTATTAGGGGGAAAAACAAGATTTGCAAGCAGAGCAAGAAAATCACAGAAAAAGCCCTCCTCCCCTTTAAGAAACATTTGTTGTGTAATTGATGAATCTGTAATTTTGCTGATAAATCATTGAATTGAATTTTTAAAGTTTAATTTTCGGCCTTATATTCAAACCAAAAGGGGACATTATTTCAAATAGAGCAGAACATACACAAGTTACTGGTTTGGTCAGTAAAAAGCCAAAAATGTGGATCTTTTTTTTCTAGGAAAAGCACATTTGCAAATGTTTTACCTCGATTCGACACAAATACAGTAGAATCATTCTGCTTTCATGGAGCGCAACAGAAATCTGAGATTATTTACCATTGAGAGGCTGACAATCAGATTTGGGCAATTTTAAATTAAAGGTGTTTGTATCACTCATCGATTATCGATTAATGATTGATTGGTTGATTAATGGTTACACATTTTTAAAAATACATTTTCAGGGAATGTTTGTTTGACTCAAATGACAGTAACGATTAAGTCAAATCAACATCCGTACCAATCAATCATCTGATCCTAGATTAGATTCTAATCATCCACTTTAGATTCGAAGCCCCCCCCCCCACCTTCCCGTTCACCATCATTTTTACTGTTGCAATGTGCAATGAAAGTCAATGTTGCTTGCTTTAGCTAAATGTACAGTGAAATCCACATTTTCCCTCTTCCTGTTAATAAGCAGGTGTCCCAATTCTATTGTCCTTGTAGTGCATGATTGCAGTTTTATTTTTCCCTTCCCTAAATCTCACACGTGGGATTCACCACACAAATTGGAATTCTCCCCACGTTGTACTATGAAAGAACCAAATACGGGCACGTTCGAGGAAGCCAACAGAAAAGTGGCACGAGATAGTAACATATAGCTGCTCAGTTCAAACACAACCAACAAGCGATTAGGGCCATTGAGCCCGGTACGCAAACACAAAATAGCCAATGTCCCATGAAAACATAAAATAATGAAGGGAATCTTGGGTAACGATTGTGACGAATTACAATAGAAAACCCTGTCAGGAACGGTGGGATAAATTTGCAGGGTAGGGGGAGCAAAGCGTGCCTCCTCGATCCCGCAGCAGCTGGCTGTACAGGTCGTAGCCTCCCTTCTCGGCTCTGCGCCGCAGCCTTCCCAGGTTCTCCTGGTTCATGGCCAACTGCACGGAGGAGTGCACCTGAGGACAAAAGAGGAGAGAATACAAAACGCCCGACAAAAACACTGCATCGGCATCACGCAATATGTCAGGAAGCCACGGATGGAGTGTTTATGCAAGGGGAATAAATCTTTCAGGCGCTCTGCGCAAAAAAACTGCACTCTTCCTTTTATTATCAAATATCACCAGCAGAAAAAATCAAACAAAAAAACAAACAGCCAGATGCCATTTGACAAATGCTCTACCAGCAACCAGATAAAGCGTTCTGCAAAAATAAAACTATGGTGCTAATTTACCCCAAAAAACTAGTCTAAAAGTTAATACTTCCTCGGTAAGTCTAAAGACATGTTATACAATAACTACGACAAAATTCCTCGAGAATAAAAGACAATGCATATTGAAAGTACTTTAGTCATGTAATCAATGAGTCATTAATAACTTGATAGATGAACAGCAGAGAACATACATTTTTTTTTGTTTACCTGCCACGCCCATTATGGCGGAACAATGAATGCAATCCAAATCGACATTGCGCTGTCGGAGAACGCAATTTTTGAATTGCAAAGGCTGGGCTGCAATTTGGAGTTTCAAATATAATTTTGATCAACTATATGTTCCTTTTTTCATTGATTTATTTGTTCAGTGCTTAGGAAGTACAGATCACATGTTTACATCTGCCCGTTTTGTGAAACTTGATCAATTGTACTGATAAGATTTGTTTGCATTGTAGTTGTCCACTGATTTACAATTGACTGATTTGCATTTATGCCGCGTTAATTTGAGTGGCTGAAAGTCCACATTTGCTCAGTTAAGAATACTAACTCAAGTTGATAAACTGTGTTTTGTATTAATGTGGTGTTTTATTTGACTTTATTTTAACATAACGCCAATACATAAATGTGTTGGTTTTATAAGTTACACACATTATGTTCAATAAGTCTAACTTATAAAACCAATACATTTATGTATAATTCTGATATTGTGCATTGTTAATCGTGTTAAAAAAGAAAATGGGAAAGACCTTGAAAAAAAGAGCATTAGAAATTAGATTACGCTGGTTAACCATTTTTTAAAATCGGCGATACAAGTACATTTTTCTGGATGAATTATTTTGCACTCCTGTCGAATTTTTCATTTTTTCCCCTAATTCTCATGATATTTTCATCATAATAATAATATAGTAATGTATTTAACAAGATTTATGAATGAAGGATTCAGCAACAAATGGCATATTTTTTCTGAAAAATTCAATACATGGTAAAATTCCTATCGGGGCAAGCTTTTATGAGTCACACTTAAAAACAAAAATGTGAATATAGCTCAAAAACCTGATGTGTGAGAAAAAAAGTAAATCATTGTCAAAAATTCGGCGAGGGACACATAGAGCCACCTGATCTTCAGATTTGCTGTCGATCCTTGTTATTTATCCAAATGGTTCAGCCCTAATGTTGGCCCAGTGCCTGTAATTGCAAGAGCTACAGCATACACTCGGACTTGGAAAATAGAGCCGTGCTTAGTTTGGATTGATTTGATTATTAGTGTGGTATGTTTTGTACCGCGACTGAAAGCTGACTCACGCCAAAAGTGATTTTAGTCCAGGGAGCATATTTGCTAAGCACTTCGACTGCTCCATCAAACTGAACAAGAATGTCCTTTTGTTGTGAGAAAGAAACAACAAGATCATCGACAATTGCTTTAGCCAGCTCAGTCACAATCCATCATTTCCATTGTTCAACAGGAGATGGAGGTCACGGTTTCTGTCGCGGAGAAGCTCCATTGGCGTTTTAGAAAACGGGCCCCTTTCCCCTTGACACATGACCCGCGGTGGAGACAGCAAAGCCCCAAACTGGCCCCTTTTTCAATATGAGCCACTCCATTGTCGGGGCCGCTCGTGAGAAAAGTCTCGAGGTGGGCTGCCACCGTGGCAACCAGATGTGAGGAATGGTAGCCAAGGTAACCCATAATCCTCATTGTCCGCTGCACGAGTTGCAAATTGACTATTGAGTTCATGTTAATTTAGGACCTCTTTTTGAGCTCATTTTGAGAATGGTGGGAAGTCATGTGAGTTTTCAACACAGTTTGGCTCAAAAATAACCCAATATGGGACGAAAAAGTTGACAACTCAATTTTGACCCAACCTTTTGAGTGAAATGACGACACATGTGCATACCCCCCCGCAACAAATACTGATGACAACATACAGTATGTAAGAATAATTTCATTTCAGGGGTAGAACTGAATGATCGGATTAACTTGATTTTAGCAGAGGTGGCCAGCATTTGGAGATGTTTCAGGCAAAAAAAAGTTTTTGATCAAAATATGACTGAAGTCATGATTATAAAGGAGTGTGAAAGTAAATATTTTCCTGTTTTTTTGCTTTTGTTCTTACCCCTCACTGATTTCGATGCACATCAATTACACTCATTTCTCACCATTTGCAGGCTGACCTAGTCCCTGTAACCCAAAATGTTGTGTTAATCCATTAAAAACCAAAGTTTAAAAAGAAAAACGTTACAATCTATATCAAATTTGTTTAGTTACGTGGCTTCAGAAACTGAAGCGCCCCTCACCCCGCATAGAAGAGTAAAACCTAACGATGTAAGATAAGAAAAAAAAAAGCGAAACAGTTTTGAAAGTCTGTTGCCATAAAGACACCCCTAAAAGATGTGTACGCAGGAACAAGTGATGAAAAGGAAGAAAACGGTTGCAGTTCCTTGTAGTACCCGTGCTGTTGGTCAGACGGGAAGCTAGCTGGCGAGCCTAACACCGTGCACCTATGCCCTTCCTCCCCAGATTGCGGAGCAGCGCAAAGTTATAGGTGGTTGACACTGTATAGGTCAGCTGGAAGAAAAGAACAGCAGACAGGGAGGGGGATGCGAGGGGCCCTCATTAGAAGAGAGGAAAAACAAAAGACATGATGAACTGCTAATGACATTAATTTGATCCCACCCGTGTAATAGGCAATGTAATGGGGCACGGGAGCGTAATGGGCCCACCATTTGCCCGACTGGGAAACCGGCATACATTACAGCACTATGATGATGTTTGTGCCAGCTGAGAACGGGGGAACAGAGAGCGATAGTGCTCAAAGTCATCAGTCATGCGTCCCCGGGATGCCTCGTCGCCCCCGCTCACGGCGTCGCAAGTCACACGAGCCGTAAATACCGCCACAGGCCAAATGACCCCAACGGACGGATAATCACTCACCAGAGCCATGAGGGTGATGCCTGCGCCGACAAAGGCGGCGATGTAGAGGTCGTAGGTTATTCGGTACTGATAGGAGAGGATATGTATGAGAGTCTGTGAAACACGTGTGCTTAAAGCGCAATCTTTGGCCTCTCTTACCTCTCTGGTCTTGCAAACGGTGGACAGAGTTATTCCGCAAGCTTTTCCCGGCACGGCGTTCCACGGCAGGAGCCCTGTTGACGTCAAGTTGCTCTTATCAATTGGATGCATTTATCACCCGCGCGATGTGTGATTTCAGGCTCATTTTTCCGCCGCAGGCTATAAAATACCCAGAAACGACACAGAACTGGGTCCAATGCTTATGCTTATTGACACCTCCAAAAACAAAACAAAACAAAACAAAACAAAAACATGGGTTTTGAGCAACTGCTGTAAAATAAGGCGGCTATTTTTGCTTCCTGTTCATTACACAGCAGCAGGGAAGTTAGCAAATCTGCTTCACTATGGAAGTGACTTTTCAAAGAGAAAGCAGACCCCCCACTAAGTTAGTTTTTTTCCCCGCTCACGAGCAAAATCACTGAGTTTGAGGAAAGAAAACTTAATAACCAAATAGAGGCCAAACCTTTATAGAGGTACTGATTTTTCCCCCCTATAGTGCTGTATTGTTTGAAAGTTGAACGTGTTTTTGGAGGTTTTAAAAAAGCTACCAAATACACATGATGAACCAGATTCAAATTCAACTTTGAAGTTGCTGTGGAACAATGAATACAACCTGGAGAGTTTCAAGGGTCTGACCGACATGGACTTTTTGAGGCCAGTGCTGATTCCCATTTTTGTCAGAATAAAATTCTGATAACCGATTAAATAGATTATATAGATTTACAAAATACACACACACACACACACACACACACACACACACACACACACACACAAAATCATTTTGGGGTCACTTAATAAAACAATATTAATAAAAATATTAATTACAAGCATACGATTTGACTGTTTCCAATTTGTAGTTTAACTTCAAAACAGAGAAAACAAATCTGCAAAAAACAGACAATATTTGAGGGGGGATTTGATTGTCATATTTGTCTTAATGTGTAAAATAAATGATAAAATCAAAACAAAAATCTCTCAATGCTTGCCGATATGAAAAGAGCTCATATCTACCGATTCAACCCAGCCAGTCAGTTGGTCAGGCCCAACGACGTTCATTTAAATTTCACCTCTTAAAAAAAACATTTATTTGATATTTTCCATGCTAATATTTTTGTAAATACAATATTTTATTGAAATATCTACTCAGAAGGCATTAATTATATTACCATGTGCACAAAGCACCCGAGAGTACAGTATATTTGGAACAATCAATACTGGGCCAATTCATATAAAGTATCATTCTGTCAATAATAGTTGTTGGCAAATGTCAAGTCAAGTCAAGTCAACAGTATTTATAGAGCACTTTCAAACAGCCATCGCTGCATACAAAGTGCTGTACATGGAGCAATTTAACATGCACAATAAACAGTAAGACAAATCGGTAATAAAGGCGGTAGAAAGAACCAAGCAGTAAAATCATGCTGAGTCGAACGCCAAAGAATACAAGTGGGTTTTGAGGAGGGCTTTAAAGATGGGCAGCGAGGATGCTTGCCGAATGTTCAGTGGGAGGTCATTCCAGAGAGAGGGGCCAGCAACAGAAAAGGCTCCATCCCCTCTGAGCCTCAGTTTAGTTCTTGGTACTTCTAACAAAGACTGGTCCACAGACTTGAGGCGCCGGGCAGGTGTGTAGGGGCGGATGAGCTCAGAAAGGTAAAGTGGCGCGAGATTATTTAGAGATTTGAAAACAAAGAGGAGGATCTTGAAAATAACTCTAAAATGAATGGGGAGCCAATGAATATGAATGAAAGCTCCTTGGTGGAGATAGATGTACGGCATGCGTGACATTGTCCAACATCTTTTTTTGGGGGGGTTGGGTGGGTGGCGGGGCAAGATGAATAACTGTAATGAATACATTACTTGTTGGACCATGAGCTGATGCCGATTTTCGTGCAATTTTTTGGAAAATATCAGCAGACGCAATGAGCAATCATGACAATTTTACCATATTGCCGTGCATCCACACACAGCTGGTTGATGCTCGCCGGGGTCTCGGTCAGGATGTCGATGGTGCGACAGGTGGCCCCCATGTTGTAGAAGAAATAGACGGGCAGAGTGGACAAGGCGAACACCAAGAGCCACAGCAGAGACAGCACGTAAGTCATCACTATAAACTACGGGAGAAAGCAAGATGAACGTCATTTGCCTGTGAGCAATTCCAATTGTGTTTCGATGTACCTCATTTAGTGACCACATGAACCTTTTTTCCGATTATTGCCGAGTATGTCTTTATGCCTTCCTAACCCTCCTTGGACACAATCACTCACACATGCTTTGCACCCTCCCCAGTGGGCTTTTAACAGTATGCTGGATTTTCAGCTTGGGCACCCAGCGGGACTGATGTGTATTAAGCCCCATCCAATCTTCCCGATCCCCATTACTCGTAACCGCTGCGGGCCCTCGCACC
Organism: Hippocampus zosterae; assembly: GCF_025434085.1. NCBI lineage: Eukaryota > Metazoa > Chordata > Actinopteri > Syngnathiformes > Syngnathidae > Hippocampus > Hippocampus zosterae. The sequence continues at coordinate 29,101,924 of NC_067451.1, forward strand.
GTGGAACTGAGGCAGCGGCCGCACATCGTGCTTCGGAACTCCCCGAAGGTTTGGTTGGCGACGCTGGTGGTGTAGAAGCCTTCCGCCAGCAGCATGATGCAGTAGAGGAAGAAAAATGAGGCCAAACCGTAGATGACGTACTGGAAATACTGAATGCTGAGAGAGAGAGAAAATGGTGAAAATGCAGATTTTCATAATACAGACATTTAATTTGAGATAGGGCGGAATTATTTTGAAAAATAATTTTCCATCTAGATTTCGATTGAAATTTATTTTTTTCCATGGTCCTCTTTGAATGTATTTTTAACAAAACACAAGCGATAAATTAATGTCTAACAATAAACAATATCAGTTTTATGGGCCATAAATGTTTTTATCGGTTAGGCCTATGCCTTGAGAGTAAAGCCAAATGGACTCTGAATTAATATGAAAGACGCTCCATCTATCTAACTTATTTGAAATTTGGTTACTAAAATGTATTATCAGAACATAGGCTTAAGCACTTTAACACGATCATAAATAGGTACAGGTATGTTGATACCATTTTTTTTTCAGATCAATACCAGGACAAGTATTTCCCAATACCAAGTACGAATGCAGTACAGTATTATTTTTGATAAATAAAAGAGATGAAAGAAATTTCTTGCTGATGAAGATGATGGTCTGCCGATGTTTCAAACTACTGCAGTATAGCGCCAACTAGTTAGTGTCACTTTTTTTTGGGGTGTGTTACTGGTATCCGCAGCATCCACAACTACCCAATACCTTACAACAAGGCCTGATATGATACCTGCTATCAGTACTCGCCCATTCGTATGAATGAATTTAATGAATTTGAATGTGAGTCAAAAAGCCTTTTTTTTTCTTTAAATGTAATACGCACATGTAAGCAAGGGTGATGTAATCCTGCATGTTACGGGCGAAGTAGGTCTCGATGAGCCTTTCGGTCTCTGTGAGCGCCTGGTGTCCGCATCCACAGAAGAGGGCGATGCCAGAGAAGCAGAGCAGCGTGGCGACCAGAGAGCAGTACGGGATCCCGCCCAGGCAACGCATACAGCACTCAAAGCAACCTGCAAGTGAAGCCAAATCGGGACATGTGACTGACAGCTGATTGGGAGTATGTTCTGATCTCTTTGTCCTTTTGAGGGAATTCAGGCACACGGCCATTATAATAATCAAGTCTACTGGAAATAAAAACATGGAAATGTTTCTCCTGGTCTGCTTGGGGTGTGCAAGCATTCAGTCTGGATATGTTATTCAGCTGGTAAAAGGCTGCGTCAGTGATTGAATTGGTATCATTTCTGAAAGTGCATTAGGAGTCCATCAGTACCCCGACTTGGTCTTTGGTTTCTTAATAGAGTGACTCCAGGTGTTTTCTAACAGCAATCTTCTTTCTTTTTTGCCGAAACACTTTCACCTTAATTTCTCCACTGGAGTCCCTTGGCGCCCTCCAGTTGAGGTGTGCCTGACAATTTGAGGACCACTGTAATCTGTATTAGAATCCATTGTAAATGTGTATTCATTAGGGATACAATGAGAACTTATGGTCACGTATCACGATCTGATACTTATCTAAAATGAAATATACAGTATATGTTCAATATTTCAATAGAACAGTTTTCACACTGTGGTGATCGTCTTTGCTTTAAATTACTGTTACAATAAAATCGTTTTTTTGGGGGGGCTGAGCAAATTTAATATATTCTAGTCTGTGATATTCTTTCAACATTTATCATATCGACAATGAAAACAAAAATATTATTTTGAGTTAAAATGTTATTTAAATTAGGGCTGAATAATCAAATTCAAATCGAAATCACATATATATGTATATATATATATACATGCATAAAATGCTTGTGCTTATTAAAAAAAACTAATGGGGAGAGGACCTAAGAAAATAATTGAATATTGCAATTGTGATTATCGATAAATATTGTATTCATTTACTCTAAGTATGGGTCCCTCTCACGAGCCATCTGCTGCCATACAAACTTGCCCTCACTTTGGAAAGCTACACATTCCGATGTGTATGCATGTCATGTGTTGCATAAATGGAGGCAGTGGTCAAGCGCATGTCTCTGATGTGAACCCAGCTCACACCCTGACTCCATTCATGAGGCTGCATGGTGACTGTGAGAAAAAGGGGGAGGTTGACCAAGAGACATGCCGCTTTTGTGACTGCAAAGACAACAGTCTTTGTCCCACGCCGTGGCGGGGGCACAAGAGCTACCAGTGTCCCCCACACAAAGGCCAGAGGCACCTCGATGCTTGGGACTCGTACGCACACTTTCATTGACTTCCTTCAGAGGAGAAAGTGCGATGGTGGCGAGCAGTCATGTGACCGCAAAACGATGGAAAAGCCAACAATACAACAGTGTGAACGCATGCCAGAGCAAAACTGCATGCGAATATATACACAGGATGACTGTGGTCGGTAGCATTGCAGTGTGCCAAGCATGTAAAGCACAAAACACAAGGACATTACTGTTCTGTCCAAGTGTATATCTGTGCATGTGCGCTTTGCTCAAAAGTGGCCCACTTTTTCCAAATTACACCCTATAGGGAAGACGTACACACTTGAATTTTTTCCATATTAGGCCAGCAGAGAAGCAGGGAGAAAAATCACACCCAACCATCTATTAAATGTCTCTGTTACATGGCAACGAGCCAATCTCAATTGCTGTTGGTGGAGAGCCTGAACAACTTGCAAAGCAAATCACAGCCGGGCAATGAAAGAGACAGACAGCGTTCACAGTTATTTCACACCTTTTACGAGCAAAAACACCTCACTTGTCCCCCACCTGCACCCATTGGGAGGCAGGTGAGAGCATCAAACCACCACAAGCACGAGCACACGCGCACACACACGCACACACACACACACACCCTCAGCATTCGGCAAACTTACACAATCAAACATGAGGTGGCCTTCAATAATTGAGATTTTTCGATGGTTACAATTCCAACTCACACCCAAGAGATTCATCTCCAAATTTTAAAAGATGTTTTTCATTTTTTAAATTTTATTTCAGTTGGTACTATCAATAGATAGTCTTGTAAAGGCAAATATTTAGGGTTCTGTTTTTGGATTCGTTCATGCAAGCGTAGCGAATGTTGTGACCCGTCAAAATGGGTCCACAGTCAAAAACCTATTTAAGAATCGACAGGCAGCGTGTGGCAATTAAATAATTAGTGACGTCATTGGACGACGACGCCGCAGTCCTAGCTCCCCAGTTCCAGACAGTTATATTTAAATGAGTGCTTTTAAATGAAAGAACGAACCTTAACCAAAAGCATTAAAAAGCCCGATGCAAACCGATTTCACGTTCACTACCGCCCTCGGGCCATAAACCAAGTTACGAGTGTGCAGTTGTAACAACCTGAAGTGATTATTAAAGTAGTAGCGAAGTAGTCTCACCCATGCCTGCCCAGATGCGTTGAGAACGTGAGGATTGTGTCGTGCTCTGCAGCTGCCCACCGCTGATATGCGCCGCCAATTCGGTTATCAATCCAGCTCACTCCGACAACGGACAGAGCCATCGGCGATTGTGACAACAATCTTAAAGCGACAATGCCGCCTTTCAACGAGCTCCAAAGGCAGGGGGGTGGTGTTAATCACGAAGAGGCCGATTTGGTCACAGATTGCGTTATTTTCGCGAAGACGCTTAGTGCGCCCAAAGTCTCGACTTGCACCCCATGAAAATGGGAACGTTGTTTCCTTTAATATGACATGATTATCTCAAAGGCTTGCCGTCACATTAAATCACTTTTTACCATGGATTAGAAACGGATTTGACCTATTTCGATGTTCCGGATTGAATGACATCCACATTATGAAAAAGACTTTGAGTCAATTCTTTTATATTTGAAGCAATTTATTTCATTCATTTCCGTGGACCCATATTTTGTGCGTGCGTGTGTGTGCGCGCGCAGGCGTGTACATAAGTGTGTACACTGTGTGTGTGTGTGTGTGTGTGTATATATATATATATATATATATATATATATATATATATATATATATATATATATATACACATATGTATGTGTGTGTGTGTGTGTGTGTGTGGGCATGTGTGTGCACCGCATGCACTAGGTCACTGGTGGCCAACACGCGGCTCCCGGGCTTTCAAATGACAAGCGTCGAAAACGCCTCGTCGGTGGCGCTGCCATTCAAACTGCGCCAAATACACAGAACTGACTTCGTCAGCCTATCATCAATCCTGTTACTTGATTGACATGCCCCAACCATTCAGATGAGAACTGAATCACTGCTCATGCGCAAACAACAATGCTCAGCGCTCAACGCTAAGGTAGTCAGCGAATTACCTCAGATTTTAAAGCAGTGGTGCCCAATACGTCAATCGCGATCGACCGAGAGCCAGCGGACTGGTCCCAAGTCGAGCGCGAGCGTTAGGAGGAGGAAATGGGGGCGAAAAATAAACTGTGTCTGTGTGTTTCAATTTCGTTCAAGTTCGTCCACGTTTCGGATGTTGCTCATCTCAGCGTGTGTGCGTGGTTAGGCGCCTGCATGTGTGCATGCAGGCATGTGCATGATCGGGTCAATTGAGGGAGGTTTGTAGCTTCAAAAGTCGATCTTTGGTCAAATACCGATTTAGTAAGTAACCACTGCAGCTCGTGTGTGTGTGTGTGTAGGTGTGTGCGCGTGTGTGAGATGTGGCTCTTTGCAGTAACACAGTAAAAAAATTGGCTCTTCGTCTCTGATTGGTTGGCCACCCCTGCACTAGGTAAACCCCCAAGGAGCACATGAGGAGTCCAGGGGCCGTTCTAAAAATAGCTCAGCAGTAATGAGAATTTGTGATTTTCTCATAATGTTGCAAAACTTATCATTTGTTTAATTTTAAAAAATGCTCCACACACACACACATAAAAAAATAAAAATAAATAAATTCTCGTCTCACCCCTCGGGTGGTGTACGTCCCTCATTCAGCTCGGGTCCTCTGCCAGAGGCCAGGAAGCTTGAGGGTTCTGCGCAGTATCCTTGCTGTTCTCAGCACTGCACATTTCTGGACTGAGATGTCCGATGTTGTTCCCGGGATCTGTTGCAACCACTCATCTAGTTTGGGGGTCACTGCCCCGAGTGCTCCGACCACCACAGGCACGACTGTCACCTCTACCTTCCAGGCTCTCTCCAGCTCCTCTCTGAGCCCTTGGTATTTCTCGAGTTTCTCATGTTCCTTCTTCCTGATGTTTCCATCACTTGGGACCGCTACATCCACTACAACGGCTTTCCTCTGCCCTTTATCTATGATCACGATATCTGGTTGGTTCGCCATTACCATCTTGTCAGTCTGGATCTGGAAGTCCCACAGGATCTTCACTCTGTCATTCTCCACCACCTTCGGAGGTGTTTCCCATTTTGACCTTGGGGTTTCCAGTCCATAATCCGCACAGATGTTTCGGTAAACTATGCCAGCCACCTGGTTATGGTGTTCCATGTAGGCTTTCCCTGCCAGCATCTTACACCCTGCAGTTATGTGTTGGATCGTCTCAGGTGCCTCTTTGCACAACCTACACCTTGGGTCTTGTCTGGTGTGGTATATCTGCGCCTCGATGGCTCTGGTGCTCAAGGCCTGCTCCTGAGCAGCCAGGATGAGTGCCTCTGTGCTGTCCTTCAGGCCAGCCCTCTCTAAACTGTTCAACTGTTTAATTATTGTGTAAAATCATCAACTAAGAAGTCTCAAAAAGGTTGGTGAACCCGAGTCTCAAACCTAAACCACCACTGCTAGGTAATTCCTTGACCTTGCGTCAATAAATGTGCTGCTCTCTGCTCCCGCAACTGAGTAGAAGGTATAAATTATATACCTATCTCTAAAGTTTATTTATACATATTACATGTATTCCTTTTTTTCACAACTGCTTCCACAAATGTCCCTCCTGACTTTTATAAATAGCTGGTGTTGGAGTTATGGGTTCATGGGGGATTGGCATAGTAACAACACAGTTTACCACAATGTACTAGTTTGGCTCATTTGTAAACTGATGTTTTCAAGGCGTATATGCCATGTCATTGAGCAACAGAAACAAAAAAACTTGGCGGTGTTTCCCCATCTCCCTTTGACGATTATGCTGCCTTGTGTGGCCGCACATTTGTACATGCCAGAAATCGCCTCCATTCACCACAAAAGAATAAGACTCTATGATGAATTGTGTCTTCGACTCATATTTAGTCTTGTCAAACCTCTGCCGTGGTCTTTTGTGTTTCTTGACAAAATTTGATTATAATAGAGCACTGAAGTGTGTCTTCCCTCATATTTCGTCTAGCATGTGTAAGATTCTCGTGCCCGCAGTAAACCAGGTGCGTCCGTGGAAGCACCTGTTAGCCTTGATACACTGCTTACTGGAGACTTTTTGAGATGGGTTGATACAAGCTAAGAATCGGTTTAGGAAAAACGAAAGTCGCACCATAAGTTTCTGTACCGCCTTTCTGACGATATAAATATGTTGTGAATCCCTTGTTTCTTTTCACTCGTGATCCGCAGCCATTGTCTGTAAACCGCGGGTGCCCGGAATATTCTGCAAATAAAACCTTCAAAGGTACTGTTCATCGTCTCCTGCCTGTGTTTGGATAACTAACATCATCATCATCCGAAATTAAGGAAAACGCGGAAGAAAGTAGGCCACTTTCCCCCAGCAAAAGACTTTAGCTACAATGTAAATTCCAGGCAAGCTAACAGTAAGCCAAACTTCATCTTGTTCTTCAACCGTTACTCTTTCTTTTACTTTATATTTCCCAGCTGGTTCATCTACATTTCTCCTTAGAAGCTTTCATAAGTAAAAATGTGTCACTTCCAATAATCCAAATCCTACTGTGTGAGATATCATTGCACATACTGCATGATGCCTCTTTAGATAATTATTTGCATTACCACAGAAATGTTCTCTGAATACAAAAGCAGAAAAAAGAAAGTGTTGATCATTTTCATTGCTGTATGTACCAGAAATAATCCTACGAATTGGGTTGGAGCCAAACCATCTTTCCATGCAGTATCACCAGCCACGATCAGAAGTTCTCTTCAATAAAAATGGATGTGCTCCTCTTGAGTGTGCATTTTGGGAACAGGGCTGCATGCAGCATCATTGATCTCAGGTGAGCCTCATGGAGAGGAGCAGAGTGTGTGCTCCCATTCAGCTCAACCCCCTTGGACAAAAAAAACAAACAAATAAATGATGAGACTGAGCTGAATTACGACCACAAGGTGGCAGCTTTCCTCTGCCACAACGTCTTCCAAATCTCAGCACATACACTTATCCTTTGCATCTCTTTAACATTTCATAATCCGGTCGTGAAAAATGTTAGCTGTTATCAGCAAGCGCAAGATTTATTTTCCTAAACGTGTTTTAATTTATATCCCACATGAGTACATTTAATAGAATATATTATATTACAAATGGTGGATGTGTGACGTTGTCATGGAGCTTTTTATTTCCTCTCCAAATTAATCTACTTACTCTCATACTATAGTCCCATTAGATAATTTATTTTGGAGTCAGCAGCCACAAAATCCTCAGAGAGACTGCCATGTTATACAAGGCTTGCTCTCCTCTAACCAGGCTGTTACATCATGTTTTACTACCTCTCATTTGGGATTTTTTCCCCCATCCACTCCTTTTCCTCCTCATGGGTGAGAAGTTATTACTGCTGCCTCAAATTGAAATTAGTTATTTTGTTTGCAAGACTGCGCAAACACGACCATACTAATGATTATGAAACTGCATAGATGGCATACAGTGGTTTTAAAAAGTCTACACACGCCTATTCAGTGCAAGGTTTTGCGATATAAAAGACGAGATGATATCTTTTCAAAACTCTGATCATTAACCTGCACAACTAAAATGATGTAAAAAAATATTTTTGAGAAAGATACACCTGCTGCTATGTAAAGAAGATTTTTTTCGTTTGCTTGTTTGTTTGCTCCCCTGAAGTTTTTGTGCGCTGATTGCTATTTTGGAACTGTTCATAATTCCCTTCACCTTGTCTAGTGCCCCAGTTCTAGCAAAGAAAAGCTGACATTAAGTATGATGCTGCCACCGTCACGCTTTACTGTCAGTACACTCGAAAAGCAGTTGGGTCACAAATAACCCAATTTGGCTCAATTTGGTTGACCCAATTTCCTGGATTGTTTTGCGGAAAACCCATCAGAAAGGTGTACTCTAGAAACAGTTGGGTCAAAAATAACCCAAATTGTGTTGAGAAGGGACTGACACACCTTTTTGAGTTATTCATTTACTTTTGGGTTCTAAATAACTTACCTCAAAAGTTGAGTCAGACCAGTTTTGAGTCAGTTTGCGTTATTTTTGACCCGACTGTGTCCAGAGTACTTCTTAGATTGATACCTTGTGCTTTTTTTAACCAGTGTATTTTCTTTGCCTCCAAACAATGAGCACGTTAAGTTGGAGTCATATGCAGCTTTGGGTTGCCATTCAACTCTGTGGGAGAGAAGCATAGACATTACCTTGTACTTTCCCTCTGCTGCGGTCATCTCGGGGCTTCCTCTCTGGCAACTTTCACTACCTCCATACAGAAGGAACATTGCACCTCCTTTATGTGTCTAACTACTTTACTCACCGACTTGATAAGAGCCAATCACATCAGCAGTCCATTACCTAGTTTAAAGTGTGTGCGTGAATGGGTATGTGTGTGTGTGGGGGGGGCAGGGGGTTCAAACGGAGTACTGTGGCACCCGAGTAGGCAGGCGTCAGGAAGTGCTCTTCGAGAGCCTTGCCTTTTTATGTTGTTTTTGTATTGTTTTTGTCTTTTGTTATGTCACCTGGTGTTTGCTGTTTCGTCGTGTGGAGCTGATGTGGACTGTTTTCGGCGTTTTTTGACTACAACATTTGTCAAAGGAGAAGAATCTGTGCTTGGTGGTTGCGCCTTCTCGGCAGCACGCCTGTAGCAGCACAGATTTTTATTGGGAGGAATGTCGGCGCCATTGACTATCGGTGCCGGACAGCATTTTTCACAGCCCCGTTTTGTTCAGTGGAGATGTCTCTCCTCTTTCGCCTCAAACTGCTTTCAACAACAAGCGTGTGAGGGAAAAGTGGTTAGGACTGCATGACTGTCCGTGTTTTATGTTACGTGTTGTGTTTGCTATTTTACTTTATGTTAAGCGCTTTGTTACAGCTGCAGCGGTTGTGAAAGTGCTAGATAAATCAGGATGCATTGTATACATTCCCTTTGGCTAAGGATATTATGAGGGTTTTAGTGATACCTTGCTGTGATGTCCTCAATTTTCTGGTAACTGTAGCAATTCAGGAACATCAAGTGCTTATTTTTATTATTATTTCTTTCTTAGAGCCACTCACAGAGCTACTCATTGCAAAAGATAGTTGAGCATTGAACTCTATTTAGGAGGACCATGGCTTATCCCTCCAGTGTGCCCTCGCAGGTACTGCTTTATGTCCTTGATATTTTGACTCCATTTTTTTTGTCCCTGGAAATGTATTCAAGTAATTACCTTGGAATCCGATAAATAGACCTGCGGGGTATATAATTGTTGATTGTACATCATGTAGAGTCAGAACATCTCAAACTTTCTACAGCTAAAGTCCCAGATTAGTAATTACTAACCTTCTTTGGGGACCATTAAAAAAAAGAAGATATTTTCATTGTTTTCTTGTTATGCTAGCAATAGTTTTTGGACCCGTGGCGAGTCCAATGTCAGACCTTGTACAGACAAACAACCTTTCATATCTACGGGTGAGTTTTGATGTTAAGCTGTGAGGAAGACATGCTACTTACAAACTCATTTCAACAATTACAGTTCTTTGAACGATCTTCTTCTACATTATGCAAACCTTATCAACATACACATCATTCTCGGAAAAACCTTCAGATGTCAGTTTTTGTGCTTTTTTTCCAGAGAGAAGAAAAAAAAATGCTCATCAGACAATTTTGTTACCAGGATTCTAAAACGTCTAACATATACCTTTAAATGTTCATATTCAGTTGTCACTGTATGTTTTGTGTGTCATATTTTACAATGTTTCAGTGGTCATATCCCGAACATGATAAATCCGCACAAAAACATGCGCCTTCATTGGTTGGACATAGTCGAGGAGAATGCTGAGATTCTCATCTGAGTAAAAAGTCCAGAAAGTAGTGTTTGCACTTGGACACTGGACAGCCATAATGTCGGTAGCAATAGAAATCATTTCTATTGTTCATCCCTTCACTCGATCCTAACATGCACCTACTGTACCTATTTGGGAAAGGTCGATGTCGTTTTAAAAATGTCAATGTTTTATAGCTATGGTTCCCAACCATGAGCGAGAGATAATCAGGCGCGTTGTGGGAAATTGACTTTATTATTTACTGACTACAACTTTGTCTTTGTCCGTCTCTTTATGCCATTTACGTATAGTGACAGGCAGAACAATTAAATGCTCTGAGCACTAGCTTTGTTGATGGCAGAAAGCGCATACTATAATTAACCCGTGTATGTACTTTTTCTGCCATTTTTGTCGGTGACTTGATTTCAGGGCGTGCCCCGAGATGTTTTTCCAACATGAAAATGTGCCTTGGCTCAATCAAGGTTGGTAAACACCGCTTTATAGTAAAAGACTTTTGCAGTTTCACTGTTGACAAACGTTGTCAGAAAATTCAACAAATTAAAAAAATATGTATTAAAATAAGAGAAGCCTTTGAGAAACATTTATCTCGCATGCAGGCTTAGTTCTTTCCTGGCAGCGTGCAAGTGAAGATAACACGGGTTACTTGCTTTATTCTGACTTTCATTTAAGGCGTATTTGTCTTCGCGTGCCTTCTTATTATTCTCATCAAAGTGCCCTTGCTCTGTTGTTGATTTCTTCCCCCAGTCGCTGCGGTATAGAACAGCTGTCAACACCAAGCTAGAAGATGGCACACTGAATGTGTCAGACGACCCTTTGAAACTGTTTGAACCAAAAAGTCATGGGACACCGTCCAGGTGGCAAAGATCCACCCACTGTTCTGTCATTCACCAGCAGATTCATTTCCACACCGGTGCTAAGCAGAGGTGCTGTCCTTCATGACCGTCCACAATGCAGCGACCTATATGTTGCCCCACAACAAACGCTGACGTCTTATTTATCGAGCATATTTCAAACACGCAAAGACGCCATTTCCAAACACAACAGAAAGCAACTTCAAATTTCATCTGTGCTTTATGTTGCACATACGGCACATTCGACAATAAAATACTTGGTACTTGATACTTGACTTGATACTTGATATGACTTTGGCGCTTGTTTGTGTAGCTTCCAGCTACACAAACAGCTAACAAATCCCAGCCGGAATATTTGTTGGTGGAATCAGACTACCAGGAGAAACATAAAACTTGCAGGAATGCCTCAGAATTTGATGTCCGCAGCATCTCAAACGAGAATCTAGGGGGGTCAGTAGACCTGTAGCGTGGTCAAATGTGTGTGCCGTGTTTGTTCAGCTTGTGTACGCTGCTTGCATGTTAATGGTCAGTTGTTTTCCTCCCACTGTTTACGGGTTCCCTGTGACATTTTTTCACACCTGGATGACATGTTTGGAAGTAAATGATGTCAGAGAGCTTCAGATAATCACCAGTGCACTGCCAGATAAAATAAGATGTTCACCTTCCATCACAACATATTTGATGTGGAAAGCAGATATTTGTCATTCTCACATCTCAAAGTTTAAAAGCAAAACATTCAAAGTGAGGTGTCTTAAAAGGTGCTGTCAATCAACTCCCAGAACACCAGTTAGGTGGAGGCTGGTTCTGTGACACGCATGCGTCTTACCTTGATGGACTGCTGTGTTCAGAATAGTTATCACTGGTGTCTGCTTTCTATTCCGGACAATGTATACAGTATAATGATACTCACGTGTTGGGTGGGACGTAGTCGTGGCTACTAGCTAACCATTACAACATCAATAGCTTGTGTGCCAATGTGGATGTTGTGTTGTTGTCGGCTGTGCCCAGTAAGGCTGCCGAGGCGAAAGAGTTTTTTGGCTCGCACACCGACTTTGACACTCGGGTGAGTATATCTGGATCCGCGGCGCTGACCTGAGCCACCGGCATGTTCTGTGGTCCATCTCTGGAGATGCGTCCTAGGAAAAATCTTGGACACTTGTCAGTAACATCTTTCACTGTGACTATTATATATCCCCAAGTAGTTGAAGTGATCACTTGTGAAATGGGATTCATTATTTGCATGATAAAGTGATCTCATTTCAAGTCGAAGCTCGAGAGCCTTCCTTCAGGTTCCCGAACACAGTTACAGTCCGCTGGTAGGTATAGTGATTGACATGGCTGATCTTCGACCAAGTACAGTTCAGTCTGGGTGCTGGAGCCTATGCCAGCTGTCTTCGGGCAGTAGGCGGGGGACACCCTGAACCGGTTGCCAGCCAATCGCAGGGCACACACAGACAAACAACCATCCATGCTCACACTCGCACTTAGGGAAAATTTGGAGTGTTCAATCAGCCTGACATGTGGGAGGAAACCGGAGGACCCGGAGAAAACCCACGCAAGCATGGGGAGAACATGCAAACTCATCACAGGAAGGCCAGAGCTCGAATTGAACCTCTGCGCTGTGAAGTCGACGTGCTAACCACCGGACGACCGGGCCGCCCGCTCTCAGGTTTATTTTAAAGATATTTATTTTGGTATTTACTGGACTGCTATGCAGAAAAAGAGAGGTCCAACAGTTGCTTAAAGTTTAAAAAAAAATTACTTTATGACCCTTTTTATCTTTATCTTACAGTCAACAAATATTAAATAAAAGACTGAAACAGAATATACTAAAACTAAAACAAAAGTCAAAACACATGGACTAAGTAACTAGCTATCATGAAAACTCCAAATGGATTGTCACCCTGCTCTGAATGCAATTTTTGGGCCTTCAGAGAAGTGCTTAAAGGGTGGAGCTCGACACTTAAATCATGACAGTAGTTGATAGAATTGTCTCCTCTATGAGACAATGGGATTAGGAAGGACACATGCCAAGCAGAACAACAAAAAATGTCCACCATTGCTGTCGAGTGTTTACTGTGTCGCATTCCTTTATTACGCCGTCACATTGTTATCATGGGATGATGTCATCATATTTTCATGGCTTGCTAAAGTACCTCCATCCCACTTCCAGTACATGATAAAAACACCACGATTAGTAATTCTGCAACATACACCCTCTCGCTCAATGTTACCGTACGGTACATTCTCCTACTTATTGATGTTTGTGATAAACTGTGCAAGGTCTTCTGAGGGTCACATGACATTGTGTGCAAGAACGCATCTCTTGATTTAGTCCCCGGGAGGAAGCCTACTTCACAATCCATCTGCTGCTCAGCGGTGTTGAAATTCCCTCTGCTGCATCTATCCGCCGATATCCCCGAGTCACAAACTGGTCCGGATCTGGAAAGAGTTAGTGAGCTGGCCAACATGCCTCACTCCTTTTCTTCCACTTATGCTGTCTGGAAGGCCCGCAACCAGCAGATTCTTATGAGGGAAAGAACCAGCTGTGAGAAGGATGTGTTATCCCCCAGCCTCCCCAGCCTCCCCACGCCCCGCCCCTCTTCACACACAAAAAAAGAAAGAAAACAACCCGGTGTATTTCATTTTTCTCATGATTTGACATCCTGGTTTTATTTCAGCCTGACAGCCTACTGGAGTTTTCCCAGGTAGAGATAAAGTTTCAACTTCATGCCCGAGTGCTCAGCTCTCTTTACATTTAGAGAGAGCTGAGCATCTGTTTAATGAAGGAAATGGGGTGTCTTCCCGACTCACAGTCACATGCTTGCTCACACCAAACTCCTCTTCCACAGCTCCATCTCATCTTAAGTTCGTTTGTGTTTTTGTGAAGGTACGCATGAGGTGATTAACAACGCACCGGGATTCTCCCTGTCACACATTAACGAGACGCCACAAGAATTTGATATGCATGGCATTTCGTCCGACTTGACTCTTGACTGAGCTGCTGTATTTCAGCCCAGTAAAGAGATTCACAATCCCCTTTACCTCATGTTCCCTAGCAGCAAGAGAATCCTTAAGCGCAGAGGCGGCAACGCCTACCTGCGCAGCTCAAAATGTCATTTATTGCAAGTAATCATCTCAACTCGGTCATTTCTCATGAAGGACCTTTTTAATGCATATATTTTCCCACTCTAGAAAGCACATTCGATAGGATGAATGTGTCAAATTCAGCACCATTCGCTCACATTCAGCATTCCTCCCATTAATTATGTTGACACCCTTTGACGGGAGGGTTGGAGTCCATTTCCACTGAGATTGGAATAAGACAAATGAAGTCACTATTAAACGAGTGATGTACAGGACCAGCAGTTGGGGAAACACAACCAGGAAGTGGCGCCTCTGGCAGTGAACTATAATTATCATACGTCGTGTGGGATTTTTCAATATAGTTAGTTTTGTATTCTGCTTTGACGTTTTTTCCAGTTATTTTTTTCTTGTGTTTAGGAGCAAGTTTGTTTATTTTTTATACCTGTTTTATTATTACCGTAGTTTTATATGGAGTAATTGTTGAGTGCTAACTTTACCTGGTGATGTAAACTAAACCTTCCTTCTTCCGTCGCAACAGATATGAATCCCGATATCCCGAAATAAATAGCATATGTGTAACCAGGTGAACCTTACTTAGATGCTTGTAGTGAAGGCTTCCTTGTTTAACAAATGTAGCACTGTCACTTTAAGAGCCACACTAGATCAAAACACGCGGGAACATATGCAGCGTGTGAGAATCAGACCAGAAAGGGTGACATGCACGTAAAGGAGGGTAGTCGCTGAACTGTGCCCACTGCTTGTCCCAACTTGATACACCCATGATCGTCCTCGTAACCCTGGCGATATTCAGGTAATTGGTAACTAGTTTACCATGACGCATGTTAGGTGTTAATTTTGGACAGATGATTAATTAGTTGAATGGTATTTGTAGAGCACAATATCTGGAGTGGTTTGGGTTGGAGTTTGAAATCTACCACTAGTGAGTCGTGTGAACAGCTGTACAGCGTAAGTGTTCGCAATGTTATAAGATGTAAATATGTTTTTTTTTCTGTAAATTCTATGAACTGTGTTATCTGTTCTTTAGAGGGGAGATCATTTGTGTTTGACCACGTGCTTTGTACACACACCCAACACACCGGAACATATCGAGTAAGTGTGGCTGCATCTCAAAACATTGGGTTGTAATGATTATTTGTTCTGCACTAAGAAGTATTGTGGCTTGTAAATAATGTATTTTTATTTCTGTTTTCCTCTTAAGCAAGCCACTGCTGTTGTCTATTGGGGTGTAATTGTCTGTAATCTGTTAAATAATTTCCTTTGATCTCTTAGATCCCTGTTCGACCTCTTTTAAAATTCAGTTAAGATCTCAGTCTTTCATCTTAATGCTGAACAATTCTTCATTGTTCAGTCAGGAATAAAGCCCACCTAAAAATTATTTTGTGTCCAGTCCAGTCTTTCCAAAGACCCGGCTACATATGTTTGAAATGAACCCCCAAAACTCATTCATTATATAAACTGACAAAGGCTAATATGGACATTTTTGCTTCAGTTAGTTAATTTTGTAAACATAATCAGTAGTTTTTCTTTTTTTTTCTAATAAAAAAAAATGTCATTTCGCGAACAACATTTTTAAAATTGAAAATATATTTATACCTACAGTATTTAGATGAGCACGATAGAGTTTATTTGTTTATCTGTCTTGTGTTATTTTCTGATGCCGAGACCGGAGACCGGAGATGCTCATTAAAAGTTTGAGAGTCCAGTACCAAAGATATTGCCGAGGTATTATGGAGAGTGTGCTGGGATTTCAGCACCCGTTACATGTTTTTGCGTCAAGTAACACCATGTCTAGTCTGGCTCGACTTATTGTTGAACTCGTCAGAAAAAAAGGCACCTTTACAAAAAGGCACTTTGAATTTTCCAAAGCATTTGGGTGCATTTTAGGGGATATTGGGCACACATATTGCATCGATAATGATAATTTGTTTAATTTGTTTGTTTAATACATTTTAAGTTTGTTTGTTTAATAAAAACATTGTTTAATACATTGCTATGGATGCTATGAAGCATTCTAAGGAAGTGAAAGGAGGAATTCCACAGCACGTATTTCAAAGAAAAAAACATTTTAGCCTCAGCCTAAGTTGCGTAATAGCCCTTCCCTGCTGTGCTGTTTTGTCTTTCCTCCCATTTCTTTCCACTTACAGTAAATGTCAAGTTTTCCTGCCTCAGTCTGGCT
Source organism: Hippocampus zosterae (assembly GCF_025434085.1). Taxonomy (NCBI): domain Eukaryota; kingdom Metazoa; phylum Chordata; class Actinopteri; order Syngnathiformes; family Syngnathidae; genus Hippocampus; species Hippocampus zosterae. The sequence continues at coordinate 29,118,157 of NC_067451.1, forward strand.
CCTCCTTCCCCCTTTCTCAGCACAGTATAAGAGAACTACGGTCAGCTCCAGTCAGCCTTGAAACGCCTTGATCCCAGCAGTCTGCTGTCTGTTTCTTCCCTAGGTTTGCGCCACTATGTCCTCAGGAGTGACTTCAGGTGAGTCCAGCATCTATATGAGCCATTAGTTTTCAAGTGGTGCACTGATGGGGAACAGACAGCCATTTAAGAAGAAGCAGTCACCAATAGAAGTGTTCTCCGAGAAGCTGTAAGCTATATTTGACGTTCTTAAAACCTATTTGTAGCCCAGTCACATCGTATTTAAACTGCTCACTTTTTGCCCACCTCGTCATTTTTTTTAATCACAGCTGTTATGTTTCATATGTCACTTTTTGTTTTTATTTGCACCACAGTCATTCCACAAGTGCAGATTATTTTTCCCTTCCCAAAATTGTGCGCATATATTTCGATTCCAAACGGATTTGTCAATGTCTTAACATCAGTATAGTCCACACGGGACTGCTTTCTTCTTTTCAAGGAAATAAGAAATGTGCTTATCTTTAAATGTTGGATCGTCATTGCAAAGAAATGCAGCGTTTCAGCTTTGATTCAAATATTATTATCAGTGTAACACTTTTAACAGTTTGTTTATTCGCATACTTGCACTCCAACCAACTCACCTTCCAGTGTCGGCTTTGGCTATATTTCATATCAGTCTCAAGATCATGAAGATATTTTTTCTGTATGACCCTCAAAACACCGTAGGTGATTTTTTAAAAAAACAAAACTGCTTACTAACACTTATATTCCATCTAAAAAACGGTTGTGATGAAGTTTTCTCCACGCGCTCACACTCTTTAGTAATTTGTCATAAAGCGGTGTCACATTTTCCATTCAGGCTTTGAGCTGGAGCTGCATGATCTGCTGCAAGAGTTCCAGGATGTGGTGAATGAGCTGCAGGCCCCCCCTCAAAGCAGCCTACACACATACCAGCACGTGCTGATGGAGGCCAAGAGCCGCACGGCACTGGGGGACGACAGCGGGGTCGAAGACTCTGATTACGGTAAGAAAAATGATCGACTTCTAAAATCCAATATTGCTATATGTGGCAACAATAGTCCACTTTCATAATTCCTCGAAGGTTTGTCCTTTTAATTTGCATTTAATGATTGGCACCGACGGTGGCACGGTAGTCCACGAGTTAGCATGTCCGCCTCACAGTGTAGAGGTCCAGGGTTCAAATCCACACTCCGGCTTTCCTGTGTGAAGTTTTTGATGTTCTACCCGTGCCTGCGTGGGTTTTCTTTGGGTACTCCGTTTTCCTCCCACATTGCAAAAAACATTCATGGCAGGTTCAACGAACACTTTAAAATGTGCCTAGCGGTGATTGTGAGTGCGGATGGTTGTTTGTCTATATGTGTCCTGCGAATAGCCGGTACCCAGTTTAGGGTGTATCACCACCTACTGCCCAAAAATAGCTGGGATGGGTTCCAGCACGCCCGTGACCCTCGGGTAATGGGTTGGTGTAATGCTACCAACATGTTACACCTCGAATAATAATGCCTGTTTACAGCATAATAAGTCTTTGTATTACTTTTCTTGCTGTTATGCAATCACCAACGGCCATGAGACAAAAGAAGCAAATGTGTTCTATTGCTCCCTTTTGTGATCGTCATTGAATGTCTTTTGACCTCTAATGTTCCATATGGGAGGCCTGTGACAAAAAAGCAAAACCTTGGGAGTCACAGCACGCATTTGTATTCTCATTTTGCAGCCTGCAGCATAAGGCACTGCTTGGTGCACGAAACAGATGTAATTCTTGACCGAAGAAAAAAACCTGAATACAACTATAAAATAGTATTTGCTGGATCAACGTCATCTCAGTGCGTTCAATTGACAGCTTACGGTTTGCATAAAATAATTAGCAATGACTGCAGTGCATTTGTGTAATGAAGTTCCCTGAAGTGGGGATCCGGGTGGAGTCGTAAATGTTCCCTCTTTCGATGCTTCAGGTATTGGAATGTATTGAATGTATTAGAGTTTGTATGTTAAACACACAGTTTAATGAAGTCAATATTTTGGTGTAAGGAAAGCGCAATGATGCGTGTCATTTCGATATCAAAACGAAACTAAACTCAAATGTAAATAGCTGAGGTTTAAAAAAAAACAAAATATGTGCATGTGCCAAGGGGGGGGGGGGCAACCATTATGTTGAAGAGGCTCTGCGTAAATGAAGAATTTATTTGTTGTTAGTTAGTTAGTTGTTGTTGTTTATTTGTTTTCAGCCAAAATGGCTTCGATGGAATTGGGATGGGACCCTTCTGTTAGTCGTCCCTCATCAATCCAAAAGTAGCTTGCTTACCGGTACTTAAAAAACAGGCAGCCAAACACATCATGTATATACACAATAAATACTGTGTATATACATGATACTGTATACTGCATATAATACTGTATATGTTGTGGCTAGCGACCGCAGTCGTGTGCAGTCTTCTAAGTGCTAATTGTTGTTCCTCGCAGGCAGTGAAGCTTCCTTGGGCAACAGTTTGAACACCAGCGAGGAAGAGCTGCACACAGCAGGCTTAACGCTGCTACCAAAAGGTATGCCTATACAGATCTCCGTCCAGATCGCGCTTGTTCTCGATGTGCTCACTATAATGTTTGGCACCTAAAGCGGCGTTGTTTGCCTTTGTTTATTTTTATTTATTTATTTTTTGCTTTACACAACAGCGTCTGTCTGTGGATGGGCCTTTTGGATGGGCCTTTTGTGCCATGTCACAGTGCTGTATCTTGTATAGGTGCAAATGTAGGTGTATTTGCCCGCATACACGTACACAGCGAGGACTTTTACATATCAATGGAAGCAAAACAAGGGTGACCCGGAGGGGCCTCTTACTCTAATTCCACGTCACAAAGTGATGCAGACAGATCTCCGTGGGAGGCTGTGTTCTGTCAAGTTTTGGGGATGAACTTTAGCTCAGTTGGTAGAAAAAAAAAAGTGAATATTTTCCTTGTCTAAAAGCAGTTCATCTGATATTCTGTTACTTCACAGCAGTTGTTCCAATGGAAATACCAAAGAAATGAGATGTGCTTCAAAATCTTTCCATTGCTCTGTTTTTTTGCTTTTTTTTTCCTAATTCCTTTTCTCTGTGTCCTCTTTTTGCAGCCAAGCTGGGAGACACGAGGGAGCTGGAGAGCTTCATTGATGTGTTGGACCGGGAACTTGCTGGTGTGTAGTTAAGGAAATTAGAGCTTCTATCAGTCAATCTTTTTTGGTATTCTTTCCTGACACCCTTACACACGAAAAACCATCGTAGTTGTGGGTGAAGTCACATGCACCATGTACCATCCTCATTCTTGGAGTCTCTGAGCACCTCTTGCGGTTCTGATTTCCTAAGTTAACAGGCAGTAAATTGTGTGTTTACATGAACAGATTGAGGCATCATTGGCAACAGGTGGAAAAGTGGCGGGCAATGGCCTCTCTAAAAGAGGCTTTTGCACTTCAGGTAGCTTTGATGTGTTCACCGTGGAAAATTTGAGGAAGCCGTACAAGCACAAAACTAAATTTGAAGTGCTGGAATTGGAAGTGTAAGTGGAAGAAGCAAAGAAACATTACTCAGTCTCAGAAAAAAATCAATAAAAATCTATCACTCAGATTATTTTGGGTCAGCCAAAGCAGACGACGCAGACATACCGACACGTAATAAGAATATACAGTACCTTACCTGTTTCTTGACTTCACCCAATTGGCAAAGATGCGAGGAGTCACGTACACCATGCCCAAATCATAAGTCAGTTCAGTTTTTTAACCTTCAAATTTCAAGTAGATCCAAATGCCTGGCAAAAAGTCAAGCAAGGCAAGTCTCGACTTTGGGTGAACGAGCTCCAAATTATAAAATCTTGCTCAGTCGCGATATATATTTTCTTGATGCGTGTTTCCTCTGTTCACGACTCTGATGGATGAAAAGCCCGATGCCAAATTTCATGAATATGCATTTCATTATAACATTGAAGATGATTATTTTCTTCTTCTGTGAGCAGCAGAGCATGGCTATTTCATGACAAGCGCTGTCACCACAAAGATGATGAATATTACAACTAAATCATTTCACCCCTCTAACTTCAAAAGACTCATTTCAGTCCACACGTTGGCGTGAGATCCAATATGCCCCTCTCCTCATCTGCCTCATCTCTTTTCTATCGCAGAGATGTGAAGAGCCCCGTCGAGGGGAGGAGAAAACAGGCTGCAGGAGGGGGCAAAATGGCCGACTGCCGCCGAACAGAAGGACAGATCGACAGCAAAGCACGTTTGAGCGAGGCGAGCCCCGCGCTCGCCGCTTTAGGGGAAAAGGTTAAGATTAGAATGGAAAAAGAAGAGGCCCAAGTCCCCCTGACGACGTTGCGTCCTTGTCCGCGAATGACGATGAGCCCGCAGCATCGTCTTCGAGATGTGTGACATATTCCCAAATCTAGATAAGACCTCCATCTGTCTGGCAGAAGAAGTGTGCCTCCAGTCCCCCAAATATGTTTATGCCTCATTTGAAATTCCCAACTGCATGTACTAAACCAGGAACTCGCCCCGATTCCTCTGGCGTGCTTTTTAAGGAGGCTCTCTCTGTAGCAAAACTATGCAGCACTTTAACTTGAAGTCCCTGCTGTGTAATATCAAAATGTCATTTATATTCTGTTCTTTTCACTGTACAGTTCTTGTTATTGCTCTTTTTGTATCAAATGTCATGAAGGTGAATGCATGTGGCGTATAAAATAAAGCTCCGTTTGGTCGGACGTTTTGCCTTTTTATGCCCTTTAAGTTGATATCAAACTACATTGGATTTAGTTTCTAATAGAAAGTATGGCATTTGCCGGTCACGTTTTGCTTTCGCCACCAACATTTTAAATGTATTCCTGACAAGAAATTACATTCAATGTGGCTTCACCTTTGCCGCGGTGTGATTTTTGCTGCAATGTCTTATAACAAAGCAGACGTTTGATGTCTGCTGCAACCCCCTCAACCATTCTTCATTGTGTGCACTGTAACTTCGCTTCCTGTATGTGTGTACCGATGGTGCTTTGAGTTTCACTTCTGCCAACACATCAGGAAAGCCACAAATTTAGCCCAGACACGCGGAGAAGACAGCTTGAAGGGGAAGTGCGTCAAAGGCGCCGTGAAACAACAATGCATGTTTTAGCTTTGTTCTGCAACCACTGTAGGCTGCGACCTCCGATCCAACTCTGGAGACAGAATGTTCTTATGAGGGTGTAAGGATGTTAGGTTAGGGAGAAAAAAAAAACACGAATACAAGAACAAGAAAAAAAACCTTTGATTTGCAGATATCACACATTGTTTGGAACAGAAACTTTGGAGGTCAACAAATTGTTTCCAAAGAAATAAGCAAGATTGGCTGAATCCTGTGTACAATAATACCTGCCCACCCTGAAAAGAAATAAGAAATAGCCATAAAAGTTGAAATATTAAGCTTTAAAACTGCAAATATAATACATTTCTTTAAAAAGCATTACTTTTTTTCCTCGCATTACAACATTTTTATTCTCATAACTTTTATTGAAAGTCTTTGAATAGTCTCTGAATAAGATTCAAATTTTCACCATCCAAAAACTTTGATTAAATGTCGACGGAAAATGACTTGGATACAATATTAGTGTTCAGTGTTGGAAGAAGCACGATATTGTAATGAAAATAAAACTTTTATCCCCTACGAGCACAAACACTAGGTCATGTACCTTAAGTAAAGAGCAGCTAGCCGGTCGCAAGCTAGTGGAGTTTTGTCCGGGTACCCTGGCTCCTTCCTCCAACACTCCAAATTCTTGCTTGTTGGGTTAATTCAAGACTCTTTGTCTATAGAAGTCTGAATGGTCGTTGGTCTATTTGTGGCTTTATGACCGATTGTGACCAGTTCAGGTTATACCCTCCTTCTCACCATATTGAGGGACAAACATCCATAAATTGTGTGGCTATTCATTACAGCTCGAATGCACACCCAAAAGCTTTGCTTTCGTTTACCGTTCAGCCAGTGAATCTTAAATCAACTTAAACGGGTTGTCAATTGTACGTGTGCAAATGCATCATCATCCAACAAATGAAAAATCCAATTTGATCATAATGGTGAATAAAATGGTCAAATATCACACTTTATCCACACCATATGTTGTCCAAAGCGCTTTAGCGAGCCTCATATTCACTTTTTGGAAAACACATATACACCAACGCGGTAGCGCAGCACGCTTTCACACACAATGTGCCCCACGTACATAATGCAGCAACCTCAAGTTCTGTGGTTTTCCATCATAGTCTGGGAGGGTTGTGAAGGTAAAAGGAGAGGATGTTGGAGGGCGGGTGAGAGTGAAGGAAGAAATGTCACTGGAAAGTACGTATCAGTTAGTATTGTTTTGGAACGACGAAGTCGGACTTTTTGATGTTGGTTTTTAACGGCCAATTAGCTTCTCTATTCGAGTCGACGCTCCTTCGTGGCCAGACTGAAAATTCGTAGAACATAACTAGATGAAACAGCGGAAGTCTGATATGTTTTACCACAATAAAATGACGCAATGAGAAATCCTCTCACTGAGGGTAGTTTACTTCTAGTCACAGTGTCAGAAGTTTTTTGCTTCTTGAACGTCAAACGAGAGCTGTCTGCCGAAAGTCGACACATGTGGCAAGGGTCGGCCGATGGATTTACGTGTGTAGAACTACCTGTAGTCAGAAAAAGGACGTCTGCATATTTAAGATACTCTGCCTCACTGTTTGTGTTATCAACAGCCATTTGCTCCTTTCTGAACTCCAAATATTTTACCTACACTGAGAGAGACAGAAGCTGGGGCTGAATTATAAAAGGGATGGAGAATAGTCATGGAGAAAAAATATATATATATATACAGTAAATGTCTTCTACTGAATAATATTTGCATTCTAGATCAATATACAGCATCATAAAAATGGTCACACGAGTTCAAACAGTATTTGTTTGACATTTGCTATTTTGGACTATTTTGGTTATATTTAGCCAGAGTCTTCACCAACAGTTGCAAGGCATTCTCACAAGAGGTTGCAGCTGCCCAGCAATGCACGGTGATTCAAAGAGAAGGCCTCTTCTAATGATTCAAAAGTCAATTGCCTGAGAAAAATACCATCAAGAGACCTGTTACAACTTAGATGTAAGGCATGAGTCCAAAAATGACACATTAGAGGGGAACTTAACTAAAGTAGTAGAGTTAAATCCAATGTAAAGGACAATACACCTGTTTATTCTAATTGAGTCCAAATAAAACAGAATAGGAAAAACTATTAACAATAATGGTACAAGTAACATAAATTCAGTACATACAATAAAGCAGAAATGTGAATTCAGTCCCCGAGATGGAGAGGTCCGTCTGTCCGTTCTGGACAAATGCCCATTTTTGAGACGGAGGATTGGAACTTTTAAAAAGGACAGACTATTGGACTATTGGTATAAAAAAGTACACGTACGTTTATGTGTGCGTGTACACATACGTTTGTGTGTGTGTGTGTGTGTGTGTGCTTACATCTGAGATCAAATTTGCCACAGTGAAAAAACCCTGTTGTGAGAAATTTCTTGCTGCAAACATGATTTCGTTGTAGAGGAGTTTCACTGTATGAACTTAGGGTTGCTAAGTAGGCAGTCTGAGTCTTTCTTCTTCCATTGAATGTGATGTAATGTGTCATCTTCTGAAATGGGAACTCTCTCCGATTGTTTATCTGCTCATTATAATGCGTCTCGAACTTGATTGGCAGAACCTGAAAGGAAAAGGTCACTAAGTCAGCTACTCATCTTGTTTAGAGACAGCCTCGAGTAAATGATGAAGGAACCGAGTTCATCAGTGGATAAATGAAAATGAATTGAAGCTATGATGAGACCGGAGACTGCGGCTCCAGACGCTGAATGGTCCCGAGAGATGAAGATAGAATACATATCACCGAGTAGCCCTCGCTCCTGTCACCTGTGGACTCAGCTATCTTGGTAATTAATGTCACAGGGACTTAAAATCTGCATGCACGTTGATGGTTAGTTGGGAGCAAGTTAGCAACCTAATGAAGATGTAATTGAGTACAGCGGAGAGGAGACATTTATTATGATCCGACGAGGAGTAAATGAAGTCGAGATATGGCTTGCCGATGAGGGCCTATTGTGACTGTGCAGCACACGCACAAGAGTACACGCATTGATTTCCACTGGAGCCTTGAGTGGGTTCACATGCAGAACATAGCAAGAGGGGTTGAAACACTAAAATGTGGCCAACTTCCTAGGGCATCAAGAACTTTAAAAATAACCTGCTTCAATATTGTGACACAACAGCAAACACCATGTTCAGATTGACAGCAGAATGAATGGCTGATCTCAGCCATAAACAGCCTGACTGTGGCTTCCACAACAAATAACAGTGTTGGTTGGAACACTCGTTACGAAAGAGAGGGATAGAAACACGATGTCCCCATTTAATGAATACTCTTCCTTTCTTCCGACATCATCTTTCCTTGGTACTGTAACGCCATCACTTGCGGCAGACGGTAACTCATCTTTCATGGATGACATAACATTTCAACATGGGGAAATTTAATCGATTGTTCCATCTGCTCCTTTGTCAAAATCAAATGACTAGACACTTATTCCCCCCAGCTGGAATTGGTGTTTCAAAATTCCAGGAATGTTCCTGGATTGGAACTTTGCAGCGAGAGCAAAAAGTAAGGTAGTTCAGAACTTAAATGTCACTCATTATATGAACGTTTAAGCCTCCATCTTATTCTGTTCAGTGGGATGAGGTTATGGATAAGGAGGTTGAGCTCTCTTTTGGAATTGAGGTTGTCTAAAGAGTCAGGGTTTGGGGTTATGGATTGGACTTGGGCCAGGTTGTTGTCTTGAATAACGGGTTAAGGTTCAAGTTTCAGTCTCAGGGAACCATTCACACTAACATTTCACCATGTCTGAGAGAGAGCTGAACCCATCCTACGTGCACAAAAGTCAAATAAGTGAACCACTACATCACCAGTGGCTTTCAAATAAACCAATAACTGAAGCTGTCTATTCATTTTGTGCTCTTTTGCTTATCCAAAACTAAACATGAATTATCATTGAGGATATCACGGTGAAACGGTAGTACGGTAGCTAGGTTGGTGCAATGGGAACTTTCAGCTAATTGTTTTTGTGTTTGTAGCTGCCCTCACATACTGTAAATGAAAAATGCACCTCCGGCACGTCGTTTCCTGTTTTGCTCTCAGGCTGCCCAGACTTCATTGTCTGCAACAGGAAGCCAGCGTAGTGCTCTCTGAGTAGATCATTCCAAAGAATGTGAGTCACGCAGCCTTGCATGCACTCCAACTGCATCGTCACTATTTGAATAAGTGGGGATTTCACTCCACTCTTCCTCTTTTTAAACCAAACACACCATTTACTTGAAATCACTGCCAAGGCATGAAAAAGCGTATTTTCTTTTCTTTTAATACAAATTTAGTTTCATTTTAGGGTTTTTATCATACAAACATTTCACAATCGGAGTATCATGGAATGTTAATAACAATCTAAGTCGCTGATCGCACAAAGTTCTATTCTACAATATGCAGGTTAAGGGTATGATTAAGGGAAGACAATTTATAGACCAGTGATCAGATTAAGAGTTGAGTTAGGTTAAAAATTATAGGTTAAGGTTTGAGTTGGGGTTCAGGTTTACGTGGTGGAAAGTTAGGATGAGGGTCCAAGAGTTACAATTAGGAGTTCGTATAGGGTTAGGAGTTTTGGTGCAGGTTAGAGTTTTGGGATAGGAGTCACATTAGGGGTTATGGATTGTATTAGGTTTTAGGTTAGGCGAAGGTAATAGCAGAAGTTTAGCTATTCGGGGTTTGGTCACCGGAGACAAATTGACTGGTCTGTTTTTGTCTACAAAACACTCCTTGGTTAAGACCCCATCGTATCTTCGCTCTCTGCTCACCATGCGAACCACCACCGGCAGTCTCCGTTCCAGTAGTTACCGTAACCTAATTGTTCCACACGAGACAACATGAATACACAACTATAAATAATACTGTAAAGCTAAATATAATTGTTTGAAAAGTCACTTAGGGATACCACACCTGACCACGGCACCTGAATCTTTAGTTTAGCATGTGCTATGATGTATATACTGTATTTTGTACGGTATATCGCTCAGTACAGTTTTTTTTGTCAATGTATTGTTTTTTTTTTTTTTTTTAATTTGACTGTTTTGTTCAACTCCCTGCTGCCAAGTTGGCATTGCAAATGTGAATCTGTTCTAAATTGCCTCACCAGGATGAATCACAGTTAAAAATATACGTTTAGGAATTAGGGTCGGGTGAAGATTTCTAGTTCTGGTTAGGTGTTCGTGATAGGTGGTTAAGGGTTCTGGCTAGGGATCTAGGCCAGTGTCGGCGGGGTTATGCTCATGTTAGGTTATTCTAAGGTTAGGCTTAGCTCAGATGGTTCTTCTGGAAGACCTTTCAACAAGAGACTCGGCTGAACAAGCACTTTGGATCAAATATCCACGACTTTGTGAATCTTGCTATGAAACTTTCCGTCAGCACGGAACAAGCACCGGGAGAAATGACGGTGTCACACTTTGTTGAGGTTTTACGATACACCATACGGGGCTGATAAGAGTGCAGGGGGATCAAACGTACTTGTTTCCGACTTTGTTATTTGCCGCTTGCACACTGTGGGAGCATTCTGGCTTTACCCTCAGCAGCCTCCGCGATCTGTAGACTATAGATCTTAAAGATCATTACGTGGGCGACAGGCAGTTTTAGGCCAGGGCCTGGTGGGCCTGTTTAAATAGATAGACTATAGACTGCGACGTTTTTTTTCACTTCCCCATATAAAGCAACTATATTGTTGTTGTTTTTAATGACCAGGACTTGATTTAAAATGTTCGCCGGCAGGTCAGTTGAGAAGGCAAAGTTAAATACAAACCCAAATCCTTTTTCCAAGCAGGTTTTTGTGTGCACGGGATGAGCCATTTTCTTCTGTATCACACAAACCAACAATCATTCAAAAGGAGCCATAAAACCCGACACCACTGGGTGCCATCAACGTGAAAAGTGTATTATACACTCCGAATTATTACAATGCTCTTTTGTTCCGGCCATGCCTTGCTGTTATTTCTTTGCTCTGTGGCCTGAGTTGCCAAGAAAAGAGTACAATATATAGCACCGCGTGTGTTTTTTTCTTTTGGAATTTTTATATCATAGATTTTTGTTTTGTTTTGTTTGTCTTTTTTTTTCAATGTCTGCATGTTCGAAATATATTTCAGATTCAAATATTCCACTTTTTATTGCTACTTGAAGTATGAATGACCATGGTCACTAAATTCTGCCTAACAACAAGTTACCTTGCAACATGTGATGTCACCAGAAAAGTAGCAGGGCAATTCTGTTAATCTTATGTATGTTGCTACTTGTTTGGTGCGAAAATGTACCCTTAATATTCGTCAGACTTAGCTTGCCATTGCTAATTTGATGATAGAATTTCACTTGATATGCCCATTGGAATGAAAGCTGCAGTGAAGTTACAACTCTATTTTCAGTTTGGCTCAATTGATCTTTTTTTCCCCCTCAAGTGTTTTTTTAAGCCGAAGCAAACATGAATTATGTGTGTGTGTGCGCGCGTGTGCATAGAGGATTTGTTTATAATGATAAAACAAGATCAAACTTGGGAGGTTCAAAAAGCGGAGGACTTTTTTTTTTAAAGAACTGAACATAACAGAGGTGTTTCTTTATGAAAACATGCAATAGACAACATCCGTCGCCTTGAAAATAGAAGTATTCAGTGAACCCACAGTAAGTTTTCAAGCACTTTTCTACAGTTTGTGTGATTACTGCAAA